>NC_136513.1:2935000-2992500 GCF_053919585.1 Euprymna scolopes
TATATAAAAATTCATTTAAGTAGTTATCGCCTCAAATTTCGTTTTAATTTCGGTTCGCTGAATTTATTTCAAGTGAAGAGCATTAAAAACTTTTTCAAAACAAAAACACATGAACTGAAATTTATTTACGATGGTAACATTTATTTCTTGTATATTTATTTTTTCGGGTCGTCGTTTGTTGGCTTTTCAGCTAAACACTCTTACTAATATCGACGAAATATCGAAAAAACAAAGAAACAAAAACAGTTTTGAAAAATAATGAATTTTTACTTATTTTAGTAAAATAATCTAGTTTAATGAAAAATAGTATTGTTAACTCGTTATTAATTAGAAAATAAGAAATAGAAAACATGCCATGGTATAAAAAATTCTAATGTGAAAATAATAGAATTTATTATTAAAAAATTTTTAAAATATTAATCCGAGGAAAATATAGGGGGAGTTTGAAAATTATAAGAGCAGACTAAAATGATATTGAAACTGAAATGCATAATTCCATAAATCTGTAGTTGACATAAAAAAGTATCAGGAAAACAGAAGGTTTGGTTTAGTTCTTTGTAACTGGTCTAGCTTTCCATCGTTTTAAGAATTTACAATTCAAGGAAGCATCTCTTGATGTACGTTATCGAGTCGTATTAAAACAATAAAATTATTTTTTTAATCATTTGAAATTCAAGTATTCGTATTCTAATGAAATAAATAAAAATTCAATTCATAAATAAATAAATAAATAATGATATGAGAATATTAATACTTGAAATTTTAAAAGAATTAAATAATTCTATTGGCATAGCCTGATGGGAAATCATTCTTAATCTTATTAAGACGAAAATTATTAAAATAAAATACGCATCAAGTGCGCTTGAAACCAAATCACAACGTAATATTAGGAAAATAATCAAATATTTTACTTGTTTGAAATTTATCACAAATATATTTTAAAGGTAGACTCCATGTTTGTTTGTTTCTTTTTTCATTTTCTTCTTCTTTGCTATATTGTAAATTTGGAGTAAGGTCTGTATATAGCTGCACGTGGAATCTGGCGGTTGTATTTTGAAATGGTTGAACTATTATTAGTTTAATTGATTCGAAAAAATGTAGATATTTAAATTTTCTTTAATACTTACAGTACTTGACGAAACGATATTGGAGTGTTAAAAACATGAACTTCTGTTAACATTTTGAAAAAAATTATATTAATTAATTGAGAAAATTTGTGGTTTTATGTTCTGTAAAAATCGAAATTTCTTCAGAAATATTGTATTTTAATAGATAAAATACGTTTAATAAACATCACATTGATTCTTTTCGATATGGAGTTAAATATTTTACTATTTTACTATATTTGTGGTCATGTCACTAGTAAGGGTGCTTGAGGTAAACGTTTCATCTGGGCTGACGTTACCGCCTGATGGTCAGGGACCCGAACCTTGGATTAACCACTAAGGAGGCTCTCCTATCAGCGGGTGCAAAGTACCGGGGCTGCTGTATTGCCATTTGGGGAATGGATTCGGGACCATACAGTGGTTTCTGGTAGTGCCTCTCGATGCCATACTAGTGGGTAATTGTTACGGCTTTACTCTGTCATGTGCTACAAAAAAATTCTTGTATTTTTCTCTCTTACTTTCCCTCCTTGTCCGTCTCCAACCAAGTCTACCAACCTGCTCCACAAATCCCAAAACTTCATGTAAAATCTCCCCTCAAAAAACACGAATAAACCTAGAACCCCATCCTCCAACGTAGACACTTACTACCAGGTCTCCTCCAACATCAGGGGTCCACGTTCCAACCTTACAGAGGTTGAAACACAATTACAGGAGACCAAACCGGACATATTCTTTCTAAGTGAAACTGGCATAGGGCCGACCACTTCCCTAGAAGAATTCATAATTAAAGGATACTCTAACTTAACATCTAAATCAACATCGCCATAACATGGACCATGTGCCTACATCAAAGATGGCTTTCCATGTGGTAAGGATATCTCCAGAGAAGACCCTTATTTACCTTATATGTACTTCTGGGTTGAACTAGCTTACACCACTGCATTTATATTTGCCCTCTATCGCCCCCACAACAGTGGGGTTACTAAGAGTATATCTGAGAAAATTGACCACATTCTGTCTGCTCATTCTTCAGCTAACATTCACATTTGCGGTGACTTCAATGTCCATAATGTGGAATGGCTGACCCACTAGAATAAAACCGTTGACTAGCGGTAGTTCTATCATGATTTTCCCACTGCCTATGACCTCACTCAGATTGTTCACGAACCCACCCGTGTGCCCGATACTACCGCTCAGTATAAAAGCCTTCTAGACCTTTTTCTCACAACTTTCCCTGAGCTATGTTCATGTTCCGTTCTATCTCCTCTGGGATCCGCCGACAATTCTGCAGTTAAGATAAAAATGAAATATAATAAATCTTCAGACGTACCTCTCCACCGTACTGTATATCGATAGTCTATGGCTGACTGGGATAGCTTCCGTACATACATACCTGACCTACCTCTCAATTCCATGTTTAAAAAGGATGTGTCCTCTATGGTATGATACCTGACCGAATGGTTAATTGTAGGAATAGACCGATTCATATCATCTCAAAAATTCCAACAAAACCCTAGCAGCCTACCATGGTTCTCCCCAGAATCTGCTGTTGCAATCGCGCACAAAAATCACTTTTTCAATAGCTACCAACGTAATAGATGTACTGAGACTAAAGCTGCTTTCAGGACCTCAGCAACCACTGTAAAAGAGTAATAAAAAATTCAAGAGTGCTATATGCTCAGTCCGTTAAATCCAAAGTAGCTGAGCAGCGGCTTGGATCCCACCAGTTCTGGCAAATAGCAAATATGATCCTGAACAGAAGCGTGCGTTCTATCCAAACAATCATCAATGGACCTGAGGTCATCTCGTTAGCATCAGACAAGGCCACACTATTTGCCATAACTTTCAGCTAACTCTACCCTATGCGACAAAGGTCATCAACTCCCCGTATTTCCTCCTATAACAGACAACATGATATGCAACATATAAATATATGTGCGTGAGGTCGTCAAGCTAATCAAGAACATTGATTCCAGTAAAGCAACTGGCCCTGATGGCATTCCAGTTATAGTGCTGAAAAAGATTAAACCAAAACTTGCCCCCATACTTACAAAACTGTTTAAGCCTTGCCTCAAAGAGAAGTGCTTTCCAACACTCTAGAAAATATCATCAGTATGCCCTGTGTTTAAGAATTCAGGTGAAAAGTAATCTCCCTCTCAGTACAGACCAATAAGTCTCTTGTGTGTCAGGTGTAAGTTGTTGGAATTCATATTAAATAACAAGTAGTAAACCACCTCAACAGAAACAATCTTCTTAGTGACATGCAATATGGTTTCCGCTCTGCAATATCTACAGCATTTGTGCTGACGGTTATATCTCATAGGATTAGTGAATCTCTTGACAAAGGCTTCCTTTTCAGGGCAATTGCTCTTGACATATAGAAAGACTTTGATAAGGTATGGCATAAGGGCCTACTTCACAAGATTTCCAGCTACGGTATAGCTGGAAATGTTTAATCAATCATTAAATCATTTCTCTCCGATAGGTTCATAAGAGTAGTGGTTGATGGGTAGAAATCAGAGGCCCAGAGTATTAATGCTGGAGTCCCTCAGGGGGCCATCCTGGGCCCAACTCTCTTCCTGATCTACATCAATGATCTCCCAAAACACATAATTAAGTCATTCGTTGACATCTATGCTGATGACACGACCATCTATGGAAACACATCAAAGGCCGTAAATGACAAACATTTTTTCTGATTCTCTCTCCTCTGATCTTAAGCACGTGGTACAGTGGGGAAAGAGGTGCTGGCCACTTTTAATGCATCCAAAACAAACCTTATATCTTTACATCTTCAACGCTCTGATCCTCATCTGGCATCAATTGAAATGGATGGCTCTCGTCTCGGGGGGAGCTCGATGTTTTGACAAGCTTCTGGGTTTGACCTTTACTCCTGATCTGAAATGGAAGACGTACATCAGGTCTGTTGCCAAGGACGCTTGGAAAATGGTAGGATTCTTCTACCGCTACAGAAGATATCTCACTACTGATTCAATTCTCTATCTGTATAAAAGCCAAGTAGGCCCAAGGCCGGAGTACTGCTGCCACATCTGGTCAGGAACTGCTAAAAACAGTCTATCCTGCCTTGACAGAGTACAAAATAGACTTCGTTGTTTAGTGGAGGACTCCCTTTTCTCTTCACTGCAGCCTCTCTACCACAGAAGAGACGTTGCGATCCTGCCTTTGTTTTATCGTTATTTCCATGGCAAGTCCTAGTTTGAGCTCTAATCTCTCGTCTTCCGTCGCCAATCTTTCACGAGAAACAGCCGTCTGGTTGAAACTACTCTCAATAATTTCCCCCACTCTTTATCTGTGCCTAAATCAAAACGTAGATTCCATGAGCGGAGCTTCTTGCTCAGAAGTGCGTGACTGTTGAACTGTCTTCCGTTTGCCTGTTTACCACCTGATTACAACTTGGATGTCTTCAAGTCCAACATGAACAAATTCCTGACAAACAACTCTCTTAAGTAAGACACTCTATCAAATACCCAATACTAATTATTATTACAATACTATCTCATTTATTACTGTACACACAATAACCCTTATCCCTGAGTGGCCTCCGAGCATTGATAAGTTGTGACCCCCATGTGAAAAGAAAAACTTGGTTGAGAATACGTAATATGTATATATATAGAAAGTGAGAGAATACGCTATATATATATATATATATATATATATATATATATATATATATATATATATATATATAGTTTTAAATAAAATACTAGGCGGAAGTTTCTCGAGAGCTCTTTCGGCTATCATCTCGTCAGGAGTAAATCGATAGCAATCTAAATAATATTGTAACGAAAATAAAGAGTTCTATTGGGGGAACTTATTTAATGAGCCAACGTATGGGGACATTAATTAAATTTATTTACGTTTAAAAACGATTAAAAATGTTGGCACAACGAGGGAGAAAAAAATAAAAAAGCGGGAGAAAACATTCAAAGTTCCCCAAAGAGAAACAATGCGTTTGATGTTTCGTTTTGCCGGCACAAAGAAGGTTGACGCACCGCGATAGAGACGGCCTCCAAAATCTTTAAATGGTTTTTGGAGTCCGCTCTATGTAGCACCTCGAACCAATCTATTTTATATCTATCGGCACAGCACGGGTTGTCAACCAAATACTGGCCAATAGCAGAGTCCAAGGCTGCAGAAGGAGGGAGGCCACCGAACCCCATCCTCCCTTGTCTGATCTTCGATGGAACATGCTGGTTTATACGAGTCAAAAGGTGCAAGGCAAAATGCTTCCAAAGATAATAGTAAACAACTTGCTCCTCTGGTTCGCAGGATATATGGGTGTGAACCCACTAATGGAAGCAAACATATTTTCAATTTTTCAAAAACTGTCCTTACAGAAATTGAAAATAGAGTTTTGTCTAGGGGCTTAGATTTTTGTATTCCCACCACGAGTTTAAATAAAGAGAGAACACTTTTTGCCTTTGAAGTTTTGTTCTCTCAACTTAGACATAATGTGCCTAATTCCGCAGAAAAAATTGTTGGGATGAAATCCAATTTAGTTGCCTTAGCTCACCGATATAGTAACATTCCTATCGATCATAGCGACTTTGTCTGGAACATAACGCTATTTAAGACGATGAAAGCGTTAAAATCTAATACCGATATTTATATGTGTAAACCAGACAAAGGTTCAGGAGTGGTGATTATGGATGAATCGGAATACGTTGAGAAAATGGCAGTTATTCTCAATGATAGTTCGAAATTCCGTAAACTCGGCTCTGTCGAGTTGACGGATAATACTTGCAAGAACGAGGCTAAAATGCAGAGACGTTTACTTGCATTATTTAAAAAGAAGGTGTTTTGCAAGGATGTCTATGACAGGATCAGGCCCTCTGGGTCACAACGTCCCAGAATGTATGGTCTCCCCAAAATCCACAAGCAAGGTGTTCCACTGAGACCCATTTTATCAATGGTTGGTTCAGCACAACATTCTTTGGCTCAGTGGCTTGTGGAAATTCTGCAACCTGTGCGTGAGTTATACACCACGCATTGTATCCCAGATTCTTTTCGGTTCGTTGGTTGTGTACGTGGGTTGGATTCTAATGCAGATACGTCTTTCATGTGCTCATTTGATGTCTCTAGTCTTTTCACGAACATACCGTTGGATGAGACTATACGCATATGTGCCGACGCTTTATATGATCGTCGCCTGACTGCTCCACGGTTTTCTAAAGAGATCCTTATTGAACTCATTTTAATGTGTACGAAATCCGTGGAATTTAGTTTTTGTGATATTATGTACTGTCAGGTTGGCGGGGTTTCAATGGGGAGTCCGTTGGTCCTAACTTTAGCGGATATTTTAGTCGGGTACTATGAATCCGTTATGTTTAATTCTACATCTAAACCCACTGCATATTTCAGATATGTTGACGACACTTTTGCTAGTGTTCCTTCGCGAACTGAAGCGTCGATATTTTTTAATAGGTTGAATTCTTTACATGGGGCTCTTAAGTTCACTATGGAAAGTGAGAAGGACAATTTGCTTCCTTTCTTGGATGTTCTTGTCGAACGCTCAAGGGGGGGCTTTCTCACTACAATTTATAGAAAGCCGACATTTGCTGGCCTATATGTGAACTGGTTGTCTTTTGTACCTAAATCACGTGAGGTCGGCTTAATTAATACTTTGGTACATAGAGCCCTCATGATTTGTTCGCCTAACAGATTAGATGTCGAACTCGATAAGATCAGGGAAATATTCATCAATAATGGTTATCCTGTTGACCTTATTGATGATTGTATTTTCAAAAAGGTTGCGGATTTAAAATACCCTGAAAAGTTTGGACCCTTGAAATGCCCGGTTTATTTGAAATTACCGTGTATAGGGGAGGGGAGTAATAGAATTTCAAAACAGATTCGAAGAAGTATTTACGAATGCTTCAATTCGGTGACCTTGCGTGTGGTATATACTACGAGACCTGCTTTTCCGTCTTTCCGCAAGGATAGTTTGCCTTACATCCAAAATAGTAACATCGTATATCAGTTTAGATGCCAGTGCGATGCTGGTTATGTTGGGCGAACATCCTTGCACCTTTTGACTCGTATAAACTAGCATGTTCCATCGAAGATCAGACAAGGGAGGATGGGGTTCGGTGGTCTCCCTCCTTCTGCAGCCTTGGACTCTGCTATTGGCCAGTATTTGGTTGACAACCCGTGCTGTGCCGATAGATATAAAATAGATTGGTTCGAGGTGCTACATAGAGCGGACTCCAAAAACCATTTAAAGATTTTGGAGGCCGTCTCTATCGCGGTGTGTCAAACTTCTTTGTGCCGGCAAAAAGAAACATCAAACGCATTGTTTCTCTTTGGGGAACTTTGAATTTTTTCTCCCGCTTTTTTATTTTTTTCTCCCTCGTTGTGCCAACATTTTTAATCGTTTTTAAACGTAAATAAATTTAATTAATGTCCCCGTACGTTGGCTCATTAAATAAGTTCCCCCAATAGAACTCTTTATTTTCGTTACAATATTATTTAGATTGCTATCGATTTACTCCTGACGAGATGATAGCCGAAAGAGCTCTCGAGAAACTTCCTCCTAGTATTTTATTTAAAACTATATACAAATTCTGTACCTCTAAACATTTATATATATATATATATATATATATGTATATATATATATTGCATAAAACCCCACAAATTCGTATCACACTTGCAAAAAAATAGAAATAACTGTTTAAGAAATAAATGTCATTTTGTTTTGCATCGCTTGTTATTTCTGAAAAGAAATCTTTAGCTTGAAGCCCCCTAGAACCCATTATCATTCAAGAAGTTCAATTGATGAACTACAATGCTAATAATAAATGAAAATTAAAACTTACATGTATAAATTAGTGTTATATGGATATTACATACGTGCAAATATATATATATAGAGAGAGAGAGACAGACAGACAGACAGACAGACAGACATAGAGACAGACAGACGGACCGACAGAGACAGCGAGAGAAAGAGAGAGAAATAGAAAAGGATAAGGTTAACAGACAGAATGAGAATGAAACAGATTTATAGGCTTATAAGTTAGGAAACATATATTTGTAGTATTCCATCTCGTGAATATTTTATCGAGCTATTTATTTCACATTGTTGTTTATTTTTAATCTAAATGTTTTGTCTGAGAATCATGGAAATGTTTAGATATCCCATTGTCTTCTGTTGGTCAATGGCCAAGTTTTCAACTTATGCTAGAGTTTTTCTAAATGTCCCCCATGATCGATTGTGAATTGATCATATATTCATTTGACTTATATATATATATATATATATATATATATATTGATATATATATATGTGTGTGTGTGTGTATATTGCTTTATTTAAATATATATATATATATATATATATATGAGAATAATGGAAATATTGTTCCAACAGAATAGAGAAATAAATAAAATAAAACTAAGTTATATGTCCACTAACGTTTTGTTTTTATATATATATATATATATATATATATATATATATATATATATATATAATATAATATAAAGCTGAATGTCTGTGTGTGTAAGTGTGTGGTCACGAACAGGCTCCTATATGGTTGACTATTTTAAAAAAACTGATTACATATAATAATAGAAGATGTATCGAGACACAGGAATGGGTATGTTTGATCTGGCAGAACGGTGGTTCATTAAAATTGTGGAGTCTTCGTCCGGGCCTTGTCCACAAGGTATGGAATTAAAAAATTAAAAAATTAAAAAAAATCATTTACAAGTGTTTTTGATATAGATGCGCATAAGAATACTTTGATAAGTATGTTTTAACTTTAATAGAGATAGTATGATAAAATTGTGGGGTCTGAGTTCGCGCCTGACCTCCATAGAATGGAAATAGCCACAAACTTTTATAAAGCCTTTTCATATCTATCTGCGTAAGTATACTTTGATAATAATGTTTCAGTTTGCAGAATTATGGTATAATAAAATTATGGGGTGTCACAAAGTTTAACAAGGTATTTTTTAATATAGATCTACAAAATATTGTGATAAGTGTTCCTATGTGAACAGGTATGGTATAATAAATTATATTTTATTTTTACTTTCATCATATTTTGCTTCGGTTGTGATACCCCCAAATTCGAAGCTATCTCGTTACAAGCCTTCCTTTAAATAACCTATCATACTTTCATAAATCAGAGTCTATTTTCGGTAGGCTGTTATTGGAACCCAGTTAACGCCGGGTACTTTTGCTAGTATAAATATACATATATATATATATATACATATATATATATATATATTTTTTATTACCGTTTATCTGTTTAGTTTCTGTTACCGAATCGTATCAATGATCCAGATTTGCTAACAGAAACATGTGTAACTAAACAGATAAAACCGTAATAAAATAAAAAAATATATATTTGCTCTGCAATAGTAGTGAGCTCCTTCTTCGTTTTTACTATTTACCAGTTTATATATATATATATATATATATATATATATATATATATATATATATATATATATATATATATATATATATATATATATGGTGTAATGGAAACATATTAAAAAAATATTTGTAGCTTTTTTCCAAGCATCGGATTTTAATCATGTCAAATCGCACTTCATTTCTTTATGGCAAGTTGATTGTTGCTATGTCTTCTGATGAGTTAAGGGCATAATAGATTCACTGATTAATACATAAATTAATGATTGATTTTGCGATACGAAACAGATACTGTCTATAATTGTAGATGTCATCTGAATCAAAGAAATACATTATAAGTTGGTAAAGATTATGAAATCTGAAATATATTTTTTGTCATTTATTCACTATATTGCTCTGATTTCAATATTACATTGAGTTTCTTAAGTAAGGATAAGTACATATTATTTCAAATATATTTCTACTCATATATATATATATATATATATATATATATATATATATATATATATATATACCTTATATGTGCCTTGGTATTGTGTATGTACATGTGTGTATGCTTATATATGGTTTGTGTAGAGGAGACAACCGAAGCAGCAAATATACAAATGGAGACGGGTTAACTGAAGCAGCAAAACCAGTGCACTATATATACAAATGTAGAAAAATGTATGCATATTTTATTGGGTTGTAATTATATGTTATGTTCAGATGTGCTGAAAACGAATATCGTATTTTAATTCCAGCATATAAGTTTTTGTCGAGTATTAAGCAAAAATATGCGCTCTGAGTGTGCAACAATGGCCACCACATATAACATGATGAATTACATTGTTTAATACCTAGAAAAATACTTATTTGCGTAAAATTTAATTACGATATTCGTTTTTAGCACACCTGAAAAAACAAGTTTGGTAATGTAGTTTTTGTATTGATCTTCCAGGCACTAATCACCAAATAAATAAACATTATCCCTAAAAAAAATAACAGAGGTCCACCGAAAACAATGCGGTTTTTAAGTTGGTGTTCATTTTAGTTAAATTAATATAGAAAACTGCCCTCCCACTTTGTAAAACTATAATTTCTTCATATCTTTAGAACTACTGTTTCCTACATTTTTTTACTGTTATTTTCGTCTTCAGCATCCTCGAATACCACTAAGACCGGTATTTTTTGTGGCTGAAAAGGTACTGCATCTTTACCAATATTTCAATCATAGTTATTTGTTTTCCTAGTTTGCATATAATTTATAAAATATCTTGTTCGTTCCCCAAAACCTCAAGCCTTGATTGAAGGGGAACTAAAACTTGCTAATATGATTGCTAATATGATATCTGAAATAACAGAAAGGGGTGTCTTGATTCTAAATATTTCTCATGTCATATCTCCACTCTTTATGTAAAGAAAATTCACAGAGTATAAGGATTATTTGATACTGGAGATATTCATAATTATACTCTATTTCAAAAAGTCGGAAGGTATAACATATGAGAAATATTTGGAATCAAGTCTCCCCTTTGCTGCCATTTCAGATCATTTGACACTATAGCAGCAAGATTTAGTCCCCTCTTCATCAAAGCCAGAAATTTTGGAATATATATATATATATATATATATATATATATATATATATATATATATATATATATATATATATATTTAAAAGAGTGTAGCCATTAACAATTGTGGTTTTTTTTTAAAGGTTTTCATCATATTTTTATTTTAAAATATTTTTATAACGCGTTTCGAGCTTAGGGTGTGCTCTCTTCAGATATTTTCGTAAAAAGTTTTTCTTTAAAATGGAAGTTTGTAGATATGCCTCCGCTGATATTAAATATGTTTTTCATAGTGATGCGATGCGTGTGTTCAGTGTTCAGACATTCTGTCTCCAATTGTAAGTTGTTCACAGTGACCGGTCAGAGTTAGTGTCAAAGAGTGTTTTTTAGTCCATATGGTGAAGGTTTTTATGGCTTTTTTAGGGTTTTTTTTAAGACTTTCTTTCCCCATGTATAGCATACACTCACACACAATCACATACGCATACATATATATTCATGTACATGTACACATGCACACGCACACGTACGCAGGCACACACACATACACACACGTACATACATAGAAATATATGTAGGAGCATACATATATACACATATACATACCCACCTACACACCCACACACGTACTCGCATACATCCACCGCTAACAATTATTTTCATTTTTTTATTTTTTATTTTATATATATATATATACTTTTTTTTCCAACCAAAACACGCATGTATATATGCGCTTAATCATTCAGACATACGTACACGCACCCCCACACACACAAGTAAGATGGAGAATAGGTAGAAGATATATATACATACACGCACATACACACATATATGTACACATATATATGTATGTGCACATACACTCACAAACATCCACATACTATGTAGGCACACACACACGCGTATATCCATATCCACACGAACACATTTACCCACTCATACATGTGCATACATATGTATATATATATACATACACACACATACATACGGATGTGTATACACTCATCCACCCATATATATATATATATATATGGGCACATGCACTCACAATCACACACACACATACATATTCATACATCCCATCGCATCACTATGAAAAACATATTTAATATCAGCGGAGGCATATCTACA
Organism: Euprymna scolopes; assembly: GCF_053919585.1. Taxonomy (NCBI): domain Eukaryota; kingdom Metazoa; phylum Mollusca; class Cephalopoda; order Sepiida; family Sepiolidae; genus Euprymna; species Euprymna scolopes. The sequence goes on from NC_136513.1 coordinate 2,947,207, forward strand.
AACTCCCATTTTAAAGAAAAACTATTTACGAAAAGATATGAAGAGAGCACACCCTAAGCTCGAAACCCGTTATATAAATATTTTAAAATAAAAATATGATGAAAACCTTTTAAAAAAAAACCACAATTGTTGATGGCTGCACTCTTTTAAATATACATTTTTTTCTCTCGTTGGAACTACACAACCATCACTTTAAATATAAATAACTACAACGACAGAATGCCAGCAACAAGAAAAAAAGTTTCTGGAGGACCTGATGGATTCACAGACAAACCTCTCCATAGAACACAAACATCTCGAGGACGGATTGCAGCAACTAAATGAGAAAATGGACAGAATAATCCAGCTCATTTCCAACCAACAGGATAAGAAAGAGATACAATTTGAGGAAATCATTAACAAACTCAAAGCACAACAAGAATACCTGGAATACTTTAGAAGACCATACATACAGAATGAAGTACTAAAAACCAAGAAACGGAATCTCCAAAACTGGAACATCCTCCTTAAACAAAGAAAAATGGCTTTTTACCATGCAGTAAAATGCAGTGACACCGCAGCAACATACAAGACATTTCTAACGATGGAGGACCAATTCATTCCATATAAATTCCGGGAAAAAATTACACTACAAGATACAGAGGAACAAGTGAAAATTAAAAAAGCCCTAAGTATTTCAAAACTTCAGGCCGAAATCGACATACGGGAAGACAAAAAAGTACACTCTATGGAGAAGTACACAGAAATTGACAATAAAGTATTTAAAAAAGTCAAGGAACTCTGCCCCAAGGAAACACACCAACCCCTCTTGGAACTCTGGGATTCTGAATGCAAAAAAGAGGAGGAAAAATCCAGGGAAATCATTGGACGGAAAATAACCTGGCTAAAAAACCTGCCGGAAAAAGAAAAAAGCAAACAATCTACAAACACATACAAGGACAACCAGGAACAGAACACTCTTACACGATATCCGCAAACACAGAGATCACATAACAAAGGTAAGAAACGAAACATACACCATACACAAACACATCCACACAACAGATACAACTACACACAAAGAAGCAACCACAATATATCCACGTCTTACACAAATTCCCAACAACTGGCCCAGCCAAAACGCACACTAATAACACCTCAAAATTACACAAGAACCCGCACCCTTAACAAACACAACACACCGGACAACATACCACACAATACATCTCCACAAAAATACCCACTTATATACAATCCTAAGTAATACAAACTTAACTATTGCCACCCAATTAAGCGAACACAATCAAAAGTCCATTCCCACAGACACTACATCGCTAACACAAACAACGAAAAAATACCTTTACTAAACAACCCCTACCAAAACATCCCCACAATGCAACACAACTACCTGAGACATCACATAATTCAAAACACTACCTACAACTCTCACCCCTCATATCCCACACAAAGAAACAAACCCCTAAGGCACCTCCCCCATCAATGGGAACAATCAGAATATCCCATGCAACACCAATCCCAACAAACAGACCTTCCCTACAACAAACCCCGACAACACAACCCTATACAACAATGCATGTATCCTCAACAGCAACACCAATTCCAACTGAAAAACAACTATCCAACACAAAAAAACATATAACGACAACCCATTCAACCATTTATCACTGAACCCTCACAATATTGTACACAACACTCATTTTACAAGGAGACATCACATCACCCTAAAACACACCACTCCTCGAAACAAGGACACAAACAACTCCCAGCATTTTTTAGGAAGCCCCAGGGAACAACAATTCCAGGTTAGAAAAAATTAGACCCAAAATCATCAATTTATCCACATACTCCTTATCAAAGAACGAAATGGAAATACTGAAGCTGGGCCTCAAATTCTGCCCCACCCCTAAAAGCAATATAGCAGAACTAAAAAAGGACCTTAAAGAATTCGAACGGAAATTTAGACTAACAGAAACACTAGATAACAAAGGGGACAAAGATGATTCTTTAGTAAAAAAACAAATCAACATATTTCCCTAATAAACAGAACAACACAAAAGAACTAAACAGCTACTTCGAAAATCTCTGGAACCTTAACCTCCAAAAAAAACCACAAAACCACAAGCAACCTCACACATAAGCAAAAACAAGCACTCGAAAAGATCCGTAATAATAATGACATAATAATAAAAGAAGCAGACAAAGGCAGTGCCGTAGTAATCATGGACAGAACGTATTATGAAACAAAAATTACAGAATTACTGGATGACAAACACTACTATACACCCATTAGTACCAACATAGATAACACCACCATCTCAAAAATCACAAAACTTTGTACAACACACAACAAAATATTAAAAAAGAAAGAAAAGGACTTCCTCACAAATTTCATTACAAAGACCAACAACTTCTACGGACTGCCTAAAATACACAAATCTGGTACAATAAAACTTGCCATCGATACACAAAACTCAGAATATATTAGCGCTCCAAACCCTAGTGACCTTACATTTAGACCCATTGTAGCAGGACCAGCCTGTCCGACAAGCAGACTTAGCAACTTAATAGACATCTTATTACAACCTTTTACAGATCAAGTTAAGAGCTACATAAGGGACGACATCCATTTTCTTACTACCTTACCACATACAGTAGAAAACGGGACACTATTAGTTACATTTGACGTTAGCAGTTTATATAGTAATATACCCCATGAATTAGGAAAAGAAGCAATACTATTTTGGATCAACAGACACGCACAAACACTACATCCCAGATTCACAAAGCAATTCATTATCGATAGTATAGACATAATTCTAAATAATAATTCCTTCGAATTCAACAATACCAACTACATCCAAACACTAGGTACAGCAATGGGAACGAAAATTGCACCGACTTACGCAACCCTTACATTAGCCTACCTAGAAGAAACCTTATATAAAAAAATAGAACAAAAATTTGGCCACAGCACTAAAATACTGTTTGTAGAATCATGGAAAAGGTACTTAGATGACTGCTTCATCCTATGGAAACCCACATGGGGGGACATCACAGACCTACACACCATACTCCAGAACCTACACCCAAAAATTAAATCCACCATAGAATAAAGCTCTACAGAATTACCTTTCCTAGACATACTGATAAAGATTAAAGACAATAACATTATCACAGATATTTACCGCAAACCTACAGACACCCAACAATACCTACACTTTAAAAGTCACCACCCTAAAAGCTGCATAAAATCAATTCCCTACACCCTAGCACGTAGAATCTGCACCATGATCACGGACAATAACCTTCGAAAAATCCGACTCAAGGAACTACGAATAAATTTAAGAAAAAGAAAATACCCATCACAACTTATAGACAAAGGGATCCAACTTGCGACAAATATACCAGTAGACGATTTGAGAACCCCAAAAGAACGAAACAAAGAACAAATCCTAACATACGTCTCCACACACAACACAAACAACCCAGAGCTTTTCACAGAGATAACGAAAAATCTCGTCCTACTTAACCAAAACAGCAAACTAAACAATTTCCTTAAAACAACAAAAATAATAAAAAGCAAACGCCAACCCAAAAACCTAAAACGCATTCTTACCTCATCCAAACTCAATCAAGACGCAACAAAAGGAGTCACAAAATGCAACAAACAACGATGTGGAGTCTGCAGCATAATATTAGAGGGAAACACATACACATTTACGAACCCCATACAAACATTCAAAATTAAAAAAAAACCTAGATTGCACCTCAAAAAACGTGATCTATGTAATAAAATGTCCAGCATGCGATAAATCCTACATAGACGCTAGAAAAAACCTTAGTAATAGAGTTGCCCTACACCGATCCAACATCAAAATCGCGGAAAATAGACACCTACATGTATCACAACATATACACACATGCAGTGGAGGCAGATTCGAGATCATGCCCATCTTCCAAACTGACAACTACTTCTACTTGCTAACTCAAGAAAAAAATTTCATAACAAAGTTTAACCCAGCCTTAAACATCTCTCCATAATTATACACATAAATAGGCAAAACACAAAATACACTTACACGCATGCATGCTTGGGTAGGTGTGCACCCTCACACACGAAACAACAAAAAAAGCACAATAAAGCACACGCACACTTTCGCGGGTGCGCGCGCCCATACCCAGTACAGTACCATTTCTCTTAACTAAACAAACAAGTAGAAATTAAACGTATGTATGTGTATGTGCACGCGTGTGTGCGTGTGTATATGTGTGTGTGCGTGGGTGTGCACATATGATTGTGTATGCGTGTGTGTATAATTATATATCATCTGTTATCTATGCTACATCTTGTTTGTATGAATACGTGCACTTATGTTTGGGTGACCGAATCCATGTATGCATATGTGCATGGATTGGAAAGGAAACTTCAACCAATATATACATAAGGTGGGATGTATGAATATGTATGTGTGTGTGTGATTGTTAGTGCATGTGCCCATATATATATATATATGGGTGGATGAGTGTATACACATCCGTATGTATGTGTGTGTATGTATATATATATATACATATGTATGCACATGTATGAGTGGGTAAATGTGTTCGTGTGGATATGGATATACGCGTGTGTGTGTGTGCCTACATAGTATGTGGATGTTTGTGAGTGTATGTGCACATACATATATGTGTGTACATATATGTGTGTATGTGCGTGTATGTGTGTGTATATATATCTTCTACCTATTCTCCATCTTACTTGTGTGTGGGGGGGTGCGTGTACGTATGTCTGAATGATTAAGCGCATATATACATGCGTGTTTTGGTTGGAAAAAAAAGTATATATATATATATATATATATATATATATATATATATAAAATAAAAAATAAAAAAATGAAAATAATTGTTAGCGGTGGATGTATGCGAGTACGTGTGTGGGGGTGTAGGTGGGTATGTATATGTGTATATATGTATGCTCCTACATATATTTCTATGTATGTACGTGTGTGTATGTGTGTGCCTGCGTACGTGTGCGTGTGCATGTGTACATGTACATGAATATGTATGTATGCGTATGTGATTGTGTGTGAGTGTATGCTATACATGGGGAAAGAAAGTCTTTAAAAAAAAACTAAAAAAGCCATAAAAACCTTCACCATATGGACTAAAAAACACTCTTTGACACTAACTCTGACCGGTCACTGTGAACAACTTACAATTGGAGACAGAATGTCTGAACACTGAACACACGCATCGCATCACTATGAAAAACATATTTAATATCAGCGGAGGCATATCTACAAACTTCCATTTTAAAGAAAAACTTTTTACGAAAATATCTGAAGAGAGCACACCCTAAGCTCGACACGCGTTATAAAAATATTTTAAAATAAAAATATGATGAAAACCTTTAAAAAAAAACACAATTGTTGATGGCTACACTCTTTTAAATATACATTTTTTCTCTCGTTGGAACTACACAACCATCACTTTAAATATATATATATATATATATATATATATATATATATATATATATATATATATATATATATATATATATATATATATTCAAAATTTTAGGTGTTTAATTTCTATTATTTTCTGCCTTAATGTCCATTTTTCTGATCAGGTGCGAACCAAGAAAGGCATTTGCTAATATTTTTCGTCTGCATCGAATGTTTCAAGTCAGGGAAACATTATGCCACCTCACATCTTCGAAGTCCGCTCGAAAGTCAACACCAAATTGTACCGTCATACGCTGAAGAGTGTTGTGATCCCCTGGTGCAGTCAGGTGATTGATGGCAGAGACTCAGGCTTGATTTCAGAAGGAGTGCTACAACCTATACTCTTCTCTCACTGCTACTCCATTTCTACCCGACTTGAACCCGCCAGACTACTTGTTTGGTCATACGTCGCGAATATCACTAATATGACCACCAACAACGCCAAAGCCAGCCTGATTGCCGCCAACTGTTCCAGACCCATATCGATGCGGTGATTGAGGCTGAAGTCGGCTACATTGATTAGATACCAGCTCTATTACATAATCAAGATTCCTGAATTTGTTTTTTTTTTCAATAAAGTTTTAAAAATTAAGCTGTAGTTTTGTTTTTTAGGGCGACAAATTAATCGTTCCACACTGTAGTATTAAGCGGTATCTTAAATCCATAATGCGTGTAAATAACTCAATACTGATATAAAACTGTGCTAGCCTCTTATATGCTATAACACCTGCCTTAGCAATTTAAAAATAGAAAAAATGCATGCTATAAACAGTACAATGCAAACAATTAAGATAAAGTAAGTTTAAACAAACGTAATTGTGGGTTCATGCCATAAAAATTTTACTTGAATCAATATTGTGTTTTATGGCAGGTCAACTCCTATATTTTATTCTCAAACGTAATTATGTTTTATGAATGATAGTTTTTGTTTTTGTTGCTGTAAATTTGGGGCAGATATAGTATGTAATCAACCTGTTTTATTTACGACATTATAAACATCTATATAATTACATATATTCCAGGTCTGAGTGGAACTAAGGTTGTTAAATAGCTTGTTTTAATGCACGAGTAATAGGACTAAGGAAGAATAAATTAAACCTAAATGACAATTTATAGGCATTTGGTCGGGAGCATAAATAATTCTGGAACATATTTCGATGAAAAAATCTAGTAATATGATGCGAAGACATCTAATAAAGACCTTTTGTAATTTTATTGTAGACTAGCCTACGTGCCTGACGTTGGCCGGGTGTTTAGAGGGGTGTGTTTAGAAAAAAAGTGGTAGTAGGCAGGCAGGCTCGAACCCGTAACGTGAAGGCGGAAAAAAAAGTAAAAGAAACTCTGACGTCTCATCGCTACACCATAACGCGCCTGGAAGTCTAAACCGTTAAAATTTCCGGTAGTCAATCAAAAGATGACTTGCAGAAATTGTTTTACTTTTAAACATCACACGAAAGCCAATTAGATTTATGTGAGGGAAAACCCTACCCCCCCCCCAAAAAAGGGAGCTATCTGACAGTATCCAAATAAATAGTTATTATCTCAGTTGACCAAGGACTAATTGCAGAACAGATACTACCCGGCCCGAAGATCAGGCTGTTGCGTTTGAATAGTTTCGCTTTGTTTATACGAAAAAGACAACCGGGCACTGGAGACGACGGCATGGTAGAGAATTTTGTTTCACTCGATCAAAAAAAGAAAATAAAACAAGATAGAGACGATGTCCGTTTGCGAATGCAAGATATTCCGATCTGGGAAGTATGTGAAAACTTCGCGCGCAATCTAACCGGCGCCAGAAGCCCGATGCCAAAAGCCTTTCTCGAACATATATAAACGCTCCTGCCTATTTTGCCTTTTATATATTAGATGAGAATAAAGCTGTCGCTAAATAATAAACAGTAAAGTAAATATGAGCTACATCCGAGATTTGATAGACTGTGAAGCTAAAATTCAAGTATGGGTGTTAACAAGTAGATGATTAGATGTCTGAAAAAGTTATTAATTAATTACAGTGTGGAAGGATAATATAGCCCTAAAAAACTGCATTACAACTTTATTTGAAAAATTTTATTTAAAAAATCAATTAATATAACTTGATTATGTAGTACAGTTGACATCTATTTAATGTAGCTGCCTTCAGCCTCAGTCCCCGTCTCGATATGGGTCCGAATCTGTCAGTAGGTCTTTCCACAAACGCCGGCGGGAGCTCGGTGAATACTCGGCGGGTGCCGACGATCAGGCTGGCTAGTGCTGCTGGACCTTATGTTAGTGATATTTTCGACGTTTGACTAAACGAAGTGGTCCAGCAGGTTTAGGACGGTGGAGAAGAGATGTCCAGTGAGAGAAAGGTATACAGACGTAACACTCCCTCTGATGCCAAGCCTGAGTATCTTTGGACTTGTGGGGCGACGCCGAGTCTTGCTGCCACACTCAGGTTCTGCCAGCAGCCACCTGATTGCGCCTGTGGTTCACAGGACTCGCCAGCATATCCAGGTACACTTTGGCGTTGACTTTCAAACCGACGTCGCAGATGTGAGATACAATGCTGTTGCGCTTTTCTTCTTTTTTTACATGGAGGGCACCACTTATCAAGGCATGGAAGCCACTCGGGGATAAGGGTTATTGCGTGTACAGTAATCAATGGGATAGTATCGTAGTAATCAGTAGCATTGGACATTTGATAGATTGTCTTACTTAAGAGAGCGATTTATTAGGAATTTGTTTATGTTGGACTTGTAGACAACCAAGTTGTAGTCAGGTGGGAAATAGGCAAACGGAAGAGAGTCCCGAAGTCGTGCACTTCTAAGAAAGAAGCTCTGCTCATGAAATCTGCGTTTGGATTTAAGCACAGATAAAGAGTGGGGAAAATTAATGACAGTAGTTTCAGCTACACGGGTGTTTTTCGTGAAAGATTGGCGACGGGGGACCAGAGAGTTGAGCTCAGACGAGCACTTGCCATGGAAATAACGATAAAACAAAGACAGGCCCGCAGCGTCACTTCTGTGGGAGAGAGGCTGCAGGGAAGAGAAAAGGGAGTCCCCTACTAAGCCACGAAGTCTATTTTGTACTCTGTCAATGCATGATAGGCTTCTTTAAGCAGTTCCTGCCCAGATGTGGCAGCAGTACTCCATCCTTGGACCTACTTGGATTTTATACGGATAGAGAATTGAATCAGTAGTGAGATATCTTCTGGAGCGGTAGAAGGATCTCACCATCTTCCCAGCGTCTTTAGCAACAGACCTGATGTACGTCTTCCATTTCAGATCAGGAGTAAAGATCAAGCCCAGAAGCTTTTCAAAACATGGAGCCTCCCCAAGACGAGAGCAATCCATTACAATTGATGGCAGATGTGTACCAGAGCGTTGATGATGTAAAGATAGAAGCTTGGTTTTGGATTAATTAAAAGTAACCAGCCACCTCTTTCCCCTCTGCACCACGCGCTCCAGATCAGAGGAGAAAGAATCAGAGAAAAGTTTGTCATTTACGTCCTTTGATGGGTTTCCATAGATGGTTGCGTTATCTGAATAGATATTAACGAATGATTTAAGTATATGTTTTGGGAGATCATTGATGTCATACCTTATCGAAGGCCTTCGATATGTCAAGAGCAATTACCCTGGAAAAGAAGCCCTAATCCTATGAGATATAGCCGTTAGCACATTTACTGTAGATATTTCAGAGCGGAAAGCATATTGCATGTCACTAAGAAGGTTGTTTCTGCTGGGGTGGTTGGCTACTTCTCTAGTTAATATTGATTCCAACAACTTACTCATGACACACAGGAGACTTATTGGTCTGTACTGAGAAGAAGATGATTTTTCATCTGAATTCTTTAATACAGGGCATACCGATATGGTTTTTCAGGGTTTGGAAAGCACTTCTCCTTAAGGCAACGCTTAAACAGTTTTGTAAGTATGGGGGTAAGTTCTGGTTTAATCTTTTTCAGCACTATAACTGGAATGCCATCAGGGCCAGTTGCTTTACTGGAATCAAGGTCCTTGATTAGCTTGGCGACCTCACGCACAGATATTTGTATGTTGCATAGCGTGTTGTCTGTAATAGGAGGAAATACGGAGAGTTGATGGCCTTCGTCGCTTGAGGTAGAATTAGCTGCAAAGTTCTTGGTAAATAGTGTGGCCTTGTCTGATGCTAACGAGATGACCTCAGGTCCATTGATGATGGTTGGGAGAGAACGCACGCTTCTGTTCAGGATCATGTTTGATACTTGCCAAAACTGGTGGGAACCAAGCCGCTGCTCAGCTACTTTGGATTTAACGGATTGAGCATATAGCTCTCTTGCATTTGTATTACTCTTTTACAGTGGTTGCTGAGGTCCGGAAAGCAGCTTTAGTATCAGTACATCTATTACGTAGGTAACTATGGAAAAAGTGGCAACAGCACATTCTGGGGAGAACCATGGCTGGCTGTTAAATTTTTGTTGAAATTTTTGAGATGATATGAATCGGTCTATGCCTACAATTAACCATTCGGTCAGGTCTGATACTATAGAGGAAACATCCTTTTTAAACATGCAATGGAGAGGTAGGTCAGATATTAATGTACGGAAGCTATCCCAGTCAGCCATAGTGTATCGATATACAGTACGGTGGGGAGGTACATCTGAAGACTTATTATATTTCATTTTTATCTTAACTGATACAACGGAGTAGTCCAAGGATCCCAGAGGGGACAGAACAGAACATGATCATAGCTCAGGGGAAGTTGTGAGAAAAATGTCTAGAAGACTTTCATACTGAGTGGTAGTATCGGGCACACAGAAGGGACGTGAACAATCTTAGTGAGGTCATAGGCAGTGGCAAAATCATAACAGAACCCCCTCTTGTCATCGGTCTTATTTGACTGGGTCAGCCATTCCACGTTAAGGACATTGAAGACATCGCAAATGTGAATGTTAGCCGAAGGATGAGCAGATCGTATGTGTTCAATTTTCGCAGATATACTATTAAAGATAGTAACCCCACTGTTGTGGGGGGGGGGCGATAGAGGGCAAATATAAATGCAGTGGTGTAAGCTAGTGCAACCCGGAAGCACGATAAGGTAAATTAGGGTCTTCTCTAGAGATATCCCTACCACATGGAAAGCCATCTATAATGTAGTCATATACTCCATGCCCATGGCGATCGTGGGGTTCAGATTTAGATGTTAAGTTTAAGTATCCTTTAATTATGAACATCTAGGGAAGTGGTCGGCCCTATGCCAGTTTTCCTTAGAAAGAATATTCTGTTTTTTTTCTTCTGTAATTGTGTTTCAACCTCTGTAAGGTTGGAACGTAGACCCCCTGAAGGAGACATGGTATTAGGGGTCTACGTTGGAGGATGGGGTTCGAGGTTTTATCGAGGTTTTCTGGAGATTTGTCATGTTGAGGTTTTGAGATTTGTGAAACAGGTTGATAGACTTGGTTGGAGCAGGACAGAGAGTGACAGTAAGAGAGAAAAATACAGGACTCTTTTTAGCACATGATAAGGTAAAGTACTAACAATTACCCACTGATATGGCATCGAGAGGCCCTACCAGAAACTACTGCATGGTCAAGAATCCATTGCCCAAATGGCAATACAGCAACCCCAGTACTTTGCACCTGCTGATAGGAGAACTTCCTTAGTGGTTAATCCAAGGTTCGGGTCCCTGACTATCTGGCAGATAACGTTAGCTCAGATGAAACGTTTACCTCAAGCAGCATTACCAGTCACATTGTAACAAGGATAGACATAGAAACAGAAAATTTCCGACATATCAGGCTACTGTTCACGAACCTGGAAATCAGCTTTTTCTTCACCTTTTGTCAGAAAATTCACCGATTGGAAATGATGACTGAAAGACAAAAAAGGCGAAGCGAGAGTTCCTGGAGCTGCCGATAACACATCCACATGCATTATCTACTCTCCAGTTAAAAAACAACGGTGACAAGGACTTATTAATATCTACTTAGTAGAAGTCCGTTGCCCCATTCCCAGTCTAGGATAGTACTTGAAGATAATCTCCCCTCCCATATTAATGCATGGATACTTTTTGCCTTTATCTACCTCGAGTTAGAATATTCGAGCATTCCAGCTCCACCCCATAATAAATATACTATTATAGAACTTTTATAAAATTGGAAAGTCTGGTTATTTTCTATTAATTTACATTTGAAGAACTCGTTTAAAAAACTGATTATAAGTAATACCTTTAGGGTTATGTATTAAATTTAGACTAGCTAAATTAATTCATACTGTAGAAAAAATAAAAGCTGTGTGTTTCTGAGTTCAGATAATAGTGCAGGTATAAGTTGGTAAATGTCCATTGTTTATCGTTTTAAATATAAAAAAAGTATTGGTTAATAATATATTTGACAAAAAAGATTTAGGAAAAAAAGATAAATAAATAAAAGAAAAGAAAACAAGCACAGTTAAAATGTTCCGGATTAAAGTCAAAGCTGGAATAAGGAAAAAATAAAACAAAAAGTTTGCAATACACAGATGTTGATGAATTTTAGGGCAGTAGATTTCAAAAGTTACGGATAGAAACATTTCTTAGATTTGGGTCCGTGGAGTTTGACTTGACTTCTTAAGTCAATAGCGTAAAAGGAGGAGTTTTAGTTCAGTTTGGTTTCATGCCAGTACTTAAAGGGTATGTTGGGTGGCGGTGGTGATGGTGGGGAATCTTGGTTGGTTCTGTATTTTTATTTATTTATTTTAATTCAACACTTTTTTCTACCTCATGCCAGCTTCACACCATAATAGAACTTTTATCGACTTGGAAAGTCTGGTTATTTTCTATCAATTTATATTTGAATTGATGCAACATCAAATACCATAACCGTGACTGGAAAATGTTTTTCATGACCCTGGGTACATCCCTGTTTTTAGTGTCAATCCAGCAATGAAATCTGAAGATGCTGGCAATGGTTCTGTTGTCGTAATTTGAATCGGTAAAAAGCATGAGTTGTGCAGCGACGCATTTCCGATATCGCTCGTTGCACAGACATGATAGAAGGCTAATATCGCTCTTGGGGGTTTTACACAACTAGCCAACTAGTAAATGGTCTGCAACAAAAAATGAAAGCCGGTTTTCATTAAACGAAAATAGAAACATTCGTCTTTTCTAGGGCAACAATTTTATCGTGTCACCTGTATATACTGGAACAGTACATTAACAGATAAGCAGTTTTAGCTAGCACATAAATATAGATTAATAACGGAGACATATTTTAGTTTGAGAGTCGTTGAGTTTATAAACCTATCAGAAATCAGAAGCTGTGGTGAAAGAAAATGGAATAGTTAAGCTTCATAAGAGAATTAAACGACAGGAAACCATCTCCAACGAGATTTCCTTGGTTGATACGAGAATTGGAAAGATGTTTGTGAGATCATGTTTGAGTGATGAGATTATAGAAAGTCGGAAGTCAATTTCTCTTGGGAACGGATAGAGAGCAGACTTGTTTTACGATGTATCCAACGGGCTCAAGAATCGTTTCCCAAGACAGACGGCTAGCGTGGGATTTAGCGATATGTACCAGGACATATCCGCGGAAACGCATAAATTCAACTATATAAACATACAAGAAAACTCATGCGTAAATTGATACTATATTGTGAAAGGCTTCGATTTACAGAGAACTAAGAACAATGGTGGCGTCAGAAGTCAACATAGGGGGCGCATGGCCGCAAAAAAAGAGTGAAAGATATAGCGTATAAAAGGTTCGTCGTACACACATATTAACAATTGTTCGAACGAATAAGGTTTAAAAAAATTTAGAACTTCATTCTTATGTATAAACATATGTTGTAAAACCCTAGGAGGCTTGATGTGCCTTAACTTTAATTGAAACAAAGTGAATCGTTTTAACGACTTACAACTGATTAAGTCATGAGGGTTTATACTAGAAATTTAAATGAAACGTTGTTTGGTGCATAGCAAGTTTGAATGATCAATCACCGTTAATTTCCACCTTATTATATCACTCTCTTGATTGACTCATGTTGTGGGCTCACCATTCAACACGGTTTTGTGGCACACCTAAAACGTTAGGAAGCAGAACTTAGGTAGTAGATGAGACTAGGTAAGAAAAGATAGTAAGTGCTGATGAATTATTTTGTGGTGGCGTTTACAGAGTAGAGAAAAACACCAGCACAAGGCAATTGATTACCATGGCCTACAGTTTTACAATATTATATATCTACCTACATACTACTTAAACTTGGAAAATATTATTTGTGCGCATTGTCTGTGCCAAGAACACAAGAGAAGCTGCCATGTTATCGATATGGTATCACTTAAAAAGATGGCGGATAACAGTGCATAGTAAATTATTTCACAAAATTAAGATTCTAGAAAAACACAGTCAAGGTACGCTGATGAGAGTTAGAATTCTCGAAACATGCAGCTCCGTAGATTACTGTTTTAGAATAATTTAAAAACAAATTAGTAATCTACGTTCAAATAAAATATGGTAAAGAGCTTCGAGGCGAGGACGATACTTAACCATATTGATCGTTTTAAAAAAATCGATAAGAAATATATATATATATATATATATATATATATATATATATATATATATATATATATAGTAGAAATGGTAATTAATAAAACTGAAGAAAGTATCTAATACTGTTGTAGAGCAAATATGCGTTCTATTTTTTATTACCGAAAAAACGGCCGGGTAGCTGAAACAATAATGTAACTTAGCAGAAAGATACGGTAATAAATATATATATATATATATATATGTATATATATATATATGTATATATATATATCTGTGTGTGTGTGGGTGTGTGTGTGTGTGTGTGTGTAGACAGAGAGAAAGACAGGGAGAGAAAGGGACAGATGTGTCTGTGTATGTACAAAACGAAACACAAACGGAACTTCCATGAACAAAGATGATTGCTAGTCTATGTCAGTTGAGGAACAAAGCATTACGCGTATGAGTCCTTATTTCTACAGCAGGGTTGTCCTCAACTATAATTTCAAAAATACTTGTCGGTCCGTATTCATAGAAAATGTTCTTTTTTATTCGATCTTCTACAAATTCCATGTACTGTTTCTAACTTTCTATATACGACGATCATCGACCCGTGAACAAGCATGTTAACCCTATTAATTGTGTGGCACCCGAGCCTTCATTAGTTGTATTTCACCAGTGCAGTAACTATTGCCTACACATGCATATTATAATAATAAATAGATTATATAGACCGTTTTTTCTAACAAAAATATATAGGCGTAGAAGGGAACATGAAAAGCTCGTATTCGAAAAAAAAGTTTCTCATTTTGATAAGATGTAAAGTAATATTTTTTTGAAAATTGTGTTTCTATGAATAGAGTATGTTTGTATAAGCTTCTCATCGTTGCTATAACTATTAAGAGTAAGATAGTATTCGATCGCCTTAATGATCGCGCTACGATAAAACAACAAGAGATGTATACTTGGTGAAAATTAGTTAAGCTCTGTATTGTCGTCTCCTAGTATAGAAGGAGGGACTCAAACGTTTTCGTCGCTATTTGGTCGAGTTATTCATCTCAGCTCGATCTAATTTCGCCCAGATTCGACTCGAATTTCTCCGATGTCATTCAGGAGATCTAGGAGTCGCTTATTGACCGAAACTGGACACTCTCTTCAACAGTCACTGTCATCAAATGGCTTAAACACAAGACCTTCCACTAACAATCATCAGCTGTCACGAACTGTCACAAAACTCATCCTGACATCAAAAACTCACTTTTAACATACTGACCTCCAATATTTAGTCCTGTTGTTCTAGTTACTGCCACATCTTGATTGACCATCCTATTCTAACTTTCTTTTGTGTTACTTTCTTAAGAAAGGTTTCTATCGTTCTGCTGGTCAACTATTTTACCGTTTATTATATTATGTATTTCCTTTTTTACTTTCTACTACGTTGGAGAGATGGTCAATATTTCAAAATAGTACTGCTGTGGGCTGCAACATTGTCGTCTTAAAATCCGATGCAAATATTTGCCATAATTAGTCCTCATACGTAATTACAGTTTCTGCCAAGTTTAAATGTATCTAACTCATTAACGCATATCCTTAAACAGCGTTTAACCTTAATGAGTGGCATGCATTATTTAACAATAATCTCTTTATGATAAATCTTTATACAATAAATTTTTTGAATTTGTATTAATAATTATAATTAACCATGTTAAAATAATGTGAGCAACCGATCAGCTATAATTCCCATTCCTGATTCATCTTATTGCGCTAAGTAAATGATCCTGAATTTACTCATTTAATGAATTGTTTCAAATTCCAATTATGTGATCCCGTCGAATAAAATGGTGAAAATCAATGCAGTTCAAAATAAACGATATTCGTTTGATTTACTTTAAGAGTATTAAATATAAATTAATTCAAAGTCAAAAGGCTGAGAATATTTATAAGTTTATAAAATCAAATAGAGATTAATCAATTTTTTAATAAATACAAAATTTCAGTTCGTGTATTTAAAGAAGAATTGTGTGATAATTCAAAAATATGTCGCAGGAAAGAATCTTTTTCCATTATAGTACAGAAGCTGGCCGTCATTCTTTGTATTTAAACCAGGAATATTGTAACTATAGGTATATAAAGCCGGTTGGTGTAGAAGTCACCGTACAATTTACACATGTTCCGATGAGCTATTCTAATTTTCGTAATACGTTTATATAAAACGTCCTCTTAAACAAGTTGACCTAGAGAAAACGATTATATTTATCTTCTGATTTCCGCAAAACAAATTATGATATGCCTTTCACACTTTTGTCAGGTGTCATTATCATTCACCAATTCAAGAACGAGAATACTAGCCAGTACATATATATATAATGGATAATACTATCTTTGCAAACCTTAGAAAACAATTGATCGATTTCTTAAAACTAATCGATTACTATTTTCCAATCAACCTTATTGGTAATACAAAAACTGCCGCTTTCACTTTGATTGTTAAAAAATACAGTTGTTATTGCTTTGTTTATGTTGTGGTTTTCTTCTCCAATGGCGAAAACTTTAATCAACTGATTAAAGTCAGTGATTGTATAAAGAAACTGTTCTTTTTTTTCATTGATTCCCTTCGACTAATACTTCGCCTGTGCGATGTTTAATCAAATACTTCGTTGATTAAACTTGAAGACAATTCCTTACGTGTCGGCTATTTCATTTTAATATTGCTATGCAGTTCGACTAGACTAGAAAATGATTTATTTCTACCGACATATTTATGCATGTGTAAACACTATTGTCACTACCTACGTACCCATACCATATGCCACCTTGGAAACACGTAGTTACCAAAAACGCGTGTTTTAAAGCAAACTTATGATGAATGAATCGTCTTCTTTCTTCCAGTGTCTTACATTTAGTTGTGTTTTTTTTTAGTTTTCTCTGGAACTATATTTTCTGTAAAAATACCAACAAAAATAGTATTATATTATTATATCCAACTTCAGAAAATTTATACATTATTATAATAGAATAAACCCATAACAAACTAAAATGGAATATATCGCAGACAATAGTCAAAACACTAATAACATTGAACAACAATTCTTTTACAGTTTGGATGGTGTCCAAATTTCTATAATTAATTAGGGAGTGTTTTCGCTGCTGAATAATTTAATAGCATTTGTTTATCTTCAACAGGTGAGGTGTTTGTCCTAAATTAATTTCCTAAAAATTCAAACCTCGTGACAAATCGATTACATTTTTGTTCAATTATTAGCTGATTTTTTAAGGCATATGATCCTAAATAATGCTTTCTAAAGAAAAAGGTGCTGCCAACAACATATGCTGATTTCCTGATAGAAGCGTTCATTACTGTAAACTGAATGGTAGGCATTGATAAAAGTAAATACACGTAAATTTCATGTTTCTTAAGCATTGTTCAACTTTTAAGGCTTGAACTCTCGTTTCTTTGAATATCTGGAATGCTCAATGGAAGGTAGAACTTTAAAATTCCAAAAGTAGTAAGCTACCATTATGCGTCCCAGCGATTCTGATACCTAGACCCATCTTATCTTATCTCATGCTCGTCACTCATTGAATCCAGGTTTTTAGGAAACATGAGTATATGTAAAAATAAGTAGTATATCTTGGCGGTCATGTTGCAGCCCAGTTTTATGAAGCAGTCAACATTCATGTTCAGAGCCTTGGTTAACTGCTTGATTAAATCGAGCTTGATGTGCAACAATGCGAAGAATATTCTGTCTCTGTCAATCAGAGAATCGTTGATGACGTTCCTTTATATGCAACTTTCTCAGGTACAACTCAGTTCTTCTTCGTGTATGCTTAGTACTAAAGTTTTGAAGATTTTTAGGTTTTATATATTCAAACTGATCCATTTTCCACAGAACCCAAATACTTTTTTGTTATTAAATTAATAATTTCCAATTAAAACATGGTATTTTACCATCATTAACTTATGATAAGTAAATGATAAACACGTGCGTACATGTGAACAAACGCGTAAAAAGGGCATGTGGCCATAGCTCTAAAACTATGACTGAGCTAAACCAATGCTGCTTCTGGATTCTGCGAATAACATTCGTCCGAAATCAGCTGAAAACAATACAGAGAACTCTTTTTTGTTGACCAGTGTAATCGTAGTATATCACTGTTGCTGTGCAATTGCATGCTCGTTACAAGGAACTATACATGTGCGAGGTGAAACATATCTATTGATAAAATATATATGTGCAACTGCTAGTCAAGTCAAAACTATACATATATACAAGTGACATTCTTTCTCTTTCTACAAATAATAAGTGTATAAATTAATCAAAGTATAAAAACATCTCATGAACTTTTATAGTGGTTTAAAGTAAGATGTAAGACATTATAACTTGCACATTTTTAACTGCTACTGGTATCGTGTTGATTTTCTTTGTATTATATCGTCTAATGATGATTTATTAAATAATCAGAAGTGATCCAATGGTGCATACAACTATACAGATTTATTTATTCAAAATATAACCTACCATAATTTAAGCACTGTATTTACAATACACTGTGTCAACCTAAAAATCAAATGAATACGTAATGCATTTATATTAATCTACTTTAAAGCATTATTGAGAACAAGATAAAAACAATAACCAGCACTCAATATCGACAAAAACATCATTCTGCTACTAAATCAATCGATAGGTAACAGAGTACACATAAGCGAACGGTTTTAATTATCAGTGTTATGCCGTGAAGGTTATTAGCGCTTACGCTATCAAAATAGTAAGGCGGAAAAAAGTGTTATCATGATTTACTTGTAATTTTCTTATGGGTGGTCACTATTTGCCAGTACTCTGAGAATGCCGTATAATAATGATTAAATGTAATGTAGAAGTTCAGACAACAAGATCAGTCATGCTAAACTTCGGTGAAACTAGATTATCTTAGAGGACGGCTCAATAATCACTTATTATATTGAATTTGAAGACGACTATATAGTCAGCTGCGAAACAGACCCACGGCATTGCGTTACAAAGACGGGTGGTTCTAGAAAAGACACACTGCTCTTAGAATTTTAATTAGTTTCAGGCACAGACAGTGCGATAGGTTGTTGGCGTGTATTTATTGACAACGATTCACACCGAGTTACGATATATTGGAGCTCAAAGCTGTCACGTAAGTAAGGAAACATGATAGTCTGACCCATAACGACACTTTTGTGGGAAAGAAGAAGGAAACCGACAATGTAATCGACCCCTAAATTTCGCAGACGATTGTCCACTCTGTCAATTTAGGATATAGTGACTTTGGAGCTCCGCCCCAGAAGTAGCAACAGTACGCCATCTTAGGTCGTATTTGACACTTGTACAGGTAGGCGATTTCGTCAGGAATTAGATACTTTCTGTAGCAGAAGAGCGCATTCAACCATTTCCCAATGATTTTGGCAACGGATCTAATGTAGGTTTGACGTTAGGCTTAGAATCAGTTCTACAAGTGTGTCGAAGCTGCGTGCTTTTTTAAGGCAGTATATGTTCATTCTAACTGATGCAAAGTAGAGATATGACCGTTGGTTGTGAAAAAGTAAGCGTTTTGCTTTTAGATGCATTTAAGTGAACTAGCCATTTTTACTTTCCTGTCTTACCAACTTCATCTCGGAGGAAAGAAAATAAAAAACCGAGATTATGATCTTTATAACCGTATAAAGGGTTGCCATGATATACAGATGATAGTATCTTCACCAGAGATGTCGACAAATGAACGAAGAATGTTATGGGAAGTCGTTGATAAAGATCAGAAAGAGAGTTAGAACAAGGATGGATCGCTGAAATACGCCGGCGTAAATAATAATGACTCTGAACTTCGGAATTTTGCCTATCATCAACTACTTTAATAGACCTATCAGAGACAAAGGAAGTCATGGTTAATAGGACATTTGCAACTATTCCATTGCTGGATAGCTTATGAAATAAACCTTAGTGTCAAACCCCATCAAATGTTTATAATATATCAAGAGTTATTGCTCTGGAAACGATCGTCATTAAATTCTCAGGTCCGGTGGGATATTAATGTCAGCATACCGGCTGTTGATCTCTTAGTATTAAAACCATATTGCTCATAACTGAGTAGTTTTTTTCGGAAGTGGTACATATTTCTCTATTTATCACAGACTCAAGAAATTTACCCATAACTCATGGAAGCTGATACGTCTATATTGAGATGCAGAAGACCGATTGTCTATGTTTTTATTTTACTGCCGGGATTTTATTAAGGTATTGAACAGAATCATTTTTAAGATAAATTTTGAATAACTTGTAATATTAGAGCTAGTTCAAATCTCAGCTTCTTGAATACAATGATTGGGATACAGACGTTTTTTCTGTCTTCATCAGAAAATAGATTTTCCAACATTTCTAACATGGATATTCGTGCAAGTCGACTTACGTTTTAGAGAATGTATTAATACATGACAAATTAAACGAATGAACGAATTAAAACCATTATTAACTAATTATAGAAAGAAAGAAATGGCATTTATTTCTTATAAAGCTAGTACATTGTTTAAACTGCGGACTCACTGTCTGATACTTTCAACGTTGACTCTCAGTTCTTGGTTTTAAGAAGTAAGGTTACATACAGGTATATATTTATTCATTTCCCTTTCTATTGTAGATTTGATAACACCAACTATGCGTACGATAAGTATTGTTGTATCCATCAACAAAATATCAATTTTGGGGTTACAAAAACAGTCTCGCTTATTTGACAGAGCGGACGAGAGATGATGGGACGGCGGGGTGACAAACAATATGCGGTCATTAGGCTTATTTTTCTCTTTTATTCTCCCTTTCTCCTTCTCTCTATATACCGTCTTTTTGGGCGCTTAAACTACCAGAAATCCACAGGCTATTGGATCTCTCCATATCCGCGCCATTTTGTGAATTTGCCGAATCTTTCATTTTTCTTTGCTTGACTAGCGTTTGACACAGGCATCTGCGTTTGTGTCCATACCTTCCTGCATCTCTGCTGTATCGGTTCTGCCGAAGGTTTTATATTCGCTGACAAACGAATCATTATTTCGCCTCAGTAACTTATCAATCTCTAACTTGAATTCGTCAGGTACCTTTTCACTTCCTGTTTCCTATCAGAGACCGTGTTTCTTTGCTTATCCATCATGCTACTTTCACTAATGCTACGAGCCCTACTACATTCAGCCAGTTGAAACCCTTTTCTTAAAGTTCGCCGTTTGATTGGTTTTATACATTATGAACAACGGAAACTTTCGAGATCCGTTTACTCGACTGCGTTTGCTAGTAATATGCCGCTGAGATTGCTAACGTAGCTGTAGTTTAGTTGTTTTATCTCATACTCTTTTCTTATCCCGTTTCTAAAACAAGCACGACTCATTCACGTATGCAGGTGCTAGTGTTATAATGTTATTTTTTGAGTTGATCATTATATTGACAAAATATAAGTACATTAATCTAAGGCTACATATCATTATCGATTAAATCGTACTTAATCGAAATATATTCTCATTTTGTTTTGCATAAGCCAATCACGACCCAGTATTTCATTTCTGTTGAGATTCTTCACAACAAAAAGTCGTGAGGAGTGTACTGATTTTTAATCAGATCCGCAATCAGGAGAGGCCTATAACGATTAATGGAGGCCCATTAGCGGTTATTAAATTTACCTTTTTTTTGTAGTTTATGCCGCTGTCTTAACGATTCGTAAATTCTGCTATTAATGGCTGATACATCTTCTATACCTAACAGAGCTTAATAGTTCTACTCGATATATAAATAGAAACGGAAATTGATGCGCCCATATTAGCAACTATGTGCATTGATACCCGCTTGCAACGTTCGATGGACGTCGTGTGAACGGGGCGTTGCCTTTTCCTGTATAATTCATCTGCAGAATCTCTGTACGCATATGCAAATTAATAAATGTGCGCGAGAAGAAAATTAAATTAAAAAAAGAAGAATTAACTACGTGGTCGAGAGAAGCAAAGTTTGGTGTCGAAGGAAGTGTACGTGTAAGGTCGAAAATGAGAAAGAAAAACAGGCAAGCTAGATGGGCATGTGGCAGAGAGAGAGACTTTTTCTGCCGTGTTGAGATGGGAAAGGAACGGTAATAAAAACCTTTGAAAGAAAAAATGCTGATCCGGATTTTTAAAAAATTATTTCTTCCCTCTATTTATTCATTTACATTAAACGATTGCTTACTCGGCGATAATGCGTGAGAGACGATGACACGTACATAAAGGAAGACGAATGAAAGAAAATCTATGGCAAAAAATGTTGGGGGTGCGTGTTATTACACGTAACGTCATAATAGTACCAGTGAATAAAAATCTCCTCTACAAGTGGAGAAAAAATACATAAGAATGACAGAAAATATATAACGCACAATCCTACATGCAAGCAAGAAAGAGAAAGAACAAAAATAAAGATACAAATATATTATACAAAATGTACCCGTTGACCCGTTACATACGATGCTTACATACTAAAAAGGGAAATACAAGAAGACAATGATTCAGAAATACTTCACAAGTGATTTTGACTATTTTACAACCAGAGTTAAAAATATCGACATAAAAATAAGAAAAACATGAAATGCTGGTTAAAATTGCATAGAAAAAAAGTGAAATAATTAATCGTAAAGAAACGGGAAAAAAGAGAAGAAGAAAACTAGAAAATGTGCACACATACTGACAAAAAACACGCAAGACTGAGGGGGGCTATGTTTTGTTTGGTTGTGTTGTTCTTTTTCTAACTTAAGCAAAAATATCTGCTGATTATAAACAATATTTTTCCATTTAATGAAGTTCTTTTTTGTGTTGTTTTTGTGTTGGTTTCGGACATTATGTGTTTTATTCGTAAAGTCATTTGAATTCAGCAAAGCGACAGGATACAGAGAGCAGTGGAAAGATAAATGAGTATTAATATAGTAGTGGTAATACAAACAGTAGAAGAAGTGGCAGATGAAAGACAATGCTGTGCTTTTGACTGGGAGTCTGTGTGTGCTTTTGCATGACCTAAGGTGAGGGGTATGAAAAAAAGAAAAGAAAGAAAAGAAACATGGCGAAAGGTAGACAAAAGGAGGCATAAAAAAGAATGACAAAGAAGAGAGAAGAGTGTCCCTTATTAAAAGCAGTAAAGGATTTAGAAATATTTCCAACATTAAAATCGTATTCATGCATTTTCCTGTAAACGCAAAGCATAATCTTTCTCATTGATTGATATAGATAGATAAAACTCGGCATTTTAATAATTCAAATACAAGTAGTTTTCATGTTTTAAATGTAATGTTAAAAGACGGACAAAGAAAAGACACGATTTGATTTTACGTATACAATTCAGAAATAGATCACACATTTCTGGGAATCAAAACGCCTAATAAAGACAGAAAGTAGTAGGAAAACTGTTGTTTTTTTTAATCAAATGAAATGTTTTTTTTTCAAACATTTTATGTTTAGAAATAAATCATGCTGAAATATTGATGTTCAAGTGTAACAAGCCGTGATTAACAAATTGACGTGCCTCTGTAATAAAAATACCCCGAAAGTAACTCAAAACGATAAGGTATAAACTAATAAATGAAGAAAATAGTTTTCGAATAAATTAGAAAATTTTGCTATTTCCTATGATCTTAAGGGAGCCGTAATCATTTTTTCGTTGAATCGTCAACACTTAGGTAGATAACATCGCTTATTGGGTAATGTCCAATCTAGTGCTTAAAAAAGCTAGCGGATGTGGATACGGTTGATTATGTAACGCAATCGAACAAAACGGAGTGACGCAGTTATAACGCGCAATACGAAACAAAAAAAAATACATTAATGTAAATATTCTTGTGTTAACCCGAACACCCTCAAATACTAGTTTTAACAATTCTTGTGTTATTACGAAACCCCAAAAAAGGGCATTCTTATTAGCTTATCAACAAAGAAGAAAGTATTTTAATCGGCAAAAAATAATTTAGTTTTAACACTCCTTGTACTATCACGATCCCCCTAAAAAAAACTTAAAATAATTTAGTTTCAACGCGAACATAATAATGTAATAAATTATTTTATTAAATATAGTAATATTTGATAATTATTTATGTTTTGAACAGTGTAGTAAATAATGGACAATCAACAATTCCCCCACTATCCAACAACCATGAGGTTGTTTGCTCAGCAACTGAGAAGGCTAACTTGCTTGCCAGACGGTTTGCCTCAAACTCCACACTGGACTCTGCTAACCACCTCCACCCTGACTTTCCTTTTTAGACAGACGCCACACTAGATGGTCTGAAAATCACCCCTGTTCAGGGGCATTCTATCATAAGAAAGCTTGACACTGCAAAAGCATGTGGACTTGATCTCATCCCGGCTGTGCTATTAAAAAAGCGCGCCGCCGAAGTAGCTCTAGTTCTCTTCAAACTTTACAACAAATGCCTTAATGAATCTTGCTTTCTTGCCTACTAGAAAACTGCTTCTGTAGTGCCAGTTTTCAAGAATTCTGGCGAAAGAAGTGACCCATCAAATTATCGCCCCATTAGCCTCCTCCCACTTTTCGCCAAAATATTTGAGAGCATAATTAACCAAGCTCTAGCCCATCACCTTACAGATGCTAAACTTCTGAGTGACCAACAATATGGATTTAGGCAAGCCCGTTCCACAGCAGACATCCTAACTGTAATCTCAGAACGTATATACCAGTCACTGGACAAAGCGGGGGAGGGTAGAGCGGTAGCTCTATATATACCTATGGCTTTTGACAGAGTGTGTCATGAGGGTTTTCTCAAGAAAATCAGACCATACGGCATCACTGGAAGAATACATAACATAATTAGATCCTTCTTGGATAAGAGAAAAATCCAGGTTGTCCTTGACGATCGTACATCTAAACAATATGATATAAATGCGGGAGTGCCTCAGGGGTCTATCCTTGGACCTCTGCTATTCTTAATATTCATAAATTACCTCCTTGACAAAATTGTCTGTGAGATGGGTATGTATGATGACGACACCAGGCTCTATAACAGACACGACAGGAAAACAAATGAACTCATAACTAAAGCAATGGCAGAAACACTAGAGGATGACCTCCGATCCGTAGTGGAATGGGGACAAAAATGGATGGTCACCTTCAATGCTGCTAAGACTAAACTTGTTTCCTTCAATAATTACAAGAACCCTTCCCTACCGCCAATAGCAATAGTCAATGACTCTTTATCTGATAGTACATTTTTAAACACCTTGGCCTAACGTTCACAGGAAACAGGAGTTTGAACAATTACATTGAGAACATTTCCAGGGGGCGCTGCGAAGAAGGTGGGTTCTCTCTACCGTACTAGAAAGCAGCTAACGCCTGAAAGTATCCTATACATCTATAAGGCCACCATTCGTCCATGTATGGAGTATTGTTGTCATATTTGGGCTGGTGCATCTGCCACTAGTCTCTCGCTCCTAGACAAGGTTCAAAAGAGAGTCGGCAATCTGATAGGTCCTGAACTGTCAGATAAACTTCAGCCTCTGTCCCATCGACGAAATGTTGCATCCCTCTGCCTGTTCTACAAGTACTTTAACGGAGAATGCTCTGACGAACTGCAAGCACTTGTGCCCCCCACGACGTAAATACCCCCGACAAACCCGACAAGCAGAAAATCCCACCCATTCACAGTAGAGATCCCTAGATGCAAGAGAGCCTTCTACTTCTGTAGTTTCTTCCCCAGAACAGCTAGACTTTGGAATTCCCTTCCGGGTCCCTGCTTCCCCGACTGCAATGACATGCAGAAGTTCAAGTGCAACGTGAACCGACATCTTGCTTCCCAACTTCCTACACAGTACCCCTGATGCTTATGTCCCCGATAGGAGCCCCCTACAACAAAGTGGCAATGTGCCTTGTTTGGGGTGAAAATGTAAAAAAATAAAAAATAAAAAATAACACAAGAATTGTAAAACTATAATAATGTTTCTGAATAAACCGTAAGTATTTGTGTGTAAATAAAAAAAAACTGAACAAGTGTTATAATTAGTGGGCGACATGTACAGTGAAACCCCCGCACATATGGTTTTGGTAGCGCAGCATAACTATAAGCACAATAAATACCGAATCCAAGACATACTGTAAATACGCACGCATGTACACACGCTGCAAAATAAGAAACGGACATGAATAATGGAAAACGTAAGTCTAGTATATATATATATATATATATATATATATATATATATATATATATATATATATATATATATATATATATATATAATCCATATAATAATCCAGCACCAGACCTAACGGAAAATAATCACAATAAACAAGAGGCAATATATTTTGGTTCCACGTCTGGCCTAATAAAACATATAATTTCAACGCACAAATCTTATTTTAAGAATAACTCTCTGTCAAACCAAACTACTCTATCCAAGTATATTTGACAACTCAAGAATAACAATATTTCTTTCAAGTTGAAATGGCAAGTAATTGAATCTTGCAAACCATATAAACCAGGAGATAAATTATGTGCACTATGTACAAAGGAGACCCTAAAAATTTTGAAATATCAAGATATAAAAATACAACCACCCTATTAAATTCAAAAGAGGAACTAATATTCACATGCAGTCATAAACGTTGGTTTAAATTTAATAAATATAAACCACCTTAAATCATTAAAAATTACTTATGAGTAAAAATAGATTACAATATTTTTTATTATTCTTAATAAATTAAGTTAGACTAATTATCTCCCTTACATTCTTTAATTAAAGAAATATGACTAATTATCCCCCTTGCATTATTTAATTATACAAATAACATTATCCTCCAATTTCTTTCGAATTATAAACTTTGGCGTCTTTTAATCAAAAGTACGCTAACGGAAATAAATTATTACACAAGCGTTCTTTTTGAAAATTTATCATTTCATTAGCTGAAAAGCTATACCAAGCATCTATATGAGTACTTTAACCATAGTTCCTGATTTGAAAAGGCGAAAAATTAAAAGGTAAATATTTGTCCGTATGTTTTTATGTATGTATATGTATATTTATGTATATGTATATATATGTATGTACTTTTTCATATATATGCATGTATATATTTGTGAATGTATGTATGTATAATATTGTACTTAAACCAAATTTATATTTATAATTTTACTCTATTTTATTTCTTTCTCTAGCCCATATAAATTTTCTTATCAAGTTTAAATCCGCACCTTTATTTAAGTTTTTTCCAGATACATCTACCTTACTTTAATGCTAGGTTTATTTATGGTGTCTTTTACATTTAATAAAAACCCTTCACAATATTTGCTGATGAGGAAACCTTGGTTGATAAAAAACTATATGTAATGATTATTGTACGTAACTTGATGTCTACCACAA
Organism: Euprymna scolopes; assembly: GCF_053919585.1. Classification (NCBI taxonomy): domain Eukaryota; kingdom Metazoa; phylum Mollusca; class Cephalopoda; order Sepiida; family Sepiolidae; genus Euprymna; species Euprymna scolopes. The sequence goes on from NC_136513.1 coordinate 2,974,562, forward strand.
TAAAAACATTGTTTTCCGAAACGATCATACAAATAATTGATTTTGTTGTTCTTACTTCTTATGAAACGGATTTTTAATTTAACTATAATTTGATTTTTAAATTATCAATCACATTACTAAATATTAAATTAGCTCTAGGATATTTAACTATTGAGCTTATTATATATCTAAATTACAACGAGCACTTTTTCTTTCCCTGTATTTTAATTAAACTAGTAAGTTTACTATTACATTAAAATACACTCTGCTCTTTAGACTATTGTTCTAATCTCTTTTAAATATATATATATATATATATATACATATATATATATCTATATATAGTTATAATTATTATAGTAAAAAAAAAATTATATATATAGTCATCCACATACAGTACTGTTTCGCAGCTCATCAGTGTGGCTAGTCAGGTAACTACCTCAAGCCAGGATTGAAACCCGATCGTCTGTACGACAGTCAAGACTCCTAACCACTACGTTATCGGCGGCTGCTGTGTGAATCATGAGTTTAACGATGTTTTGACATCGTCTTAACTACCTAAGTTCGATTTCTTTACACAAAGAGCATCGCTTATACGTTAATGGTAATTCGTGTATCACTTCTCAATATGCTCAACTAAAGATGAGGAGCATTATAGTCATCCACATACGGTACTGTTTCACTGTTTCAAAGCTCATCAATGCAGCTAGACAGGCAACTACCTCCAGCCAGGATTGAAACTCGACCGTCTGTACGACAGACAAGGCTCCTAATCACTACGCTATCGGCAGCTGCTGTGGGAGTCAATTACTGTTATGTAAGTAGAAAAGTACTAAATGAAAAATAAATATATACTGTATACACGACCGCTCAGCGGAACACACGCAGCAACGAAATGTAACGGAATTGGATTGGAACAACTGTGTCAACAACCTAACGGAAGAAAATTGGAAACGTAAATATAATATATATATATATATATATATATATATATATATATATATATATATATATATATATATATATATATATATATACATAACAGTTCGTTGCCGTGTGTTTTTCAGCTGAGTGGTCGTGTATGCAGTACATTTTTTTTTTTATTTTGTGTATTTCTACTTATATAACATTATATATATATATATATATATATACGTATTAGATTTCCATTTTCCATTATTTACTTTATATTTGAATTAAGCACTTAGCCGATTGATGTACGTTTTGTATTTGTCTTGCGCGTGTGCACGTATTTACAATATATCTTGGATTCGGTAGTTATTGTATTTATACTTATGCTACACTACCAAAACCATATGTGCTGGTTTTCCATTGTACATGTCAACCACTAATTATGGAGCTTTTTCGTTTTTGTTTAATTTACACACACACACACACAAACACACGCATGTATATGCATATATATATATAGTAATTTATAAAATATATATGGCGATTAAGCTACACTGAATATTCTGCGTTTCATCCAACGGATTCGGCAGGCTTATGCGCGAATTCTGTCGTTGCTTCTTGTTTTTATATATGTTGAGGATTTCTAGTTGGCCAGTCAGCTTTCTAGTATCAACCGCGCCCCTTCCTGTCAGCCAATGGACATGCATTTTATCAAACAAAGGATCTGTTTTAGAACTAGGTTAGTGGTTTCAGGTGGCCGTTCTCCTTTTGTTTATACATATAAATATACCTATGTGTACACAATAATGCACATATATATATACATATATACCGGCGAATGTCCGCTTTCTTTGAGTTCCCAGTATTTATTCGCTAGTGTTGTTTTTATACGGTTTTTTTTATTTTTGAATGTGCTTTTGTGGTCAAACAAAACTTGGCAAGAAATTTCTAGATCTTATTGAAAAAAACTTTCCCGCTATCAACCCCTTACACAAAATCTTCAATAAAAATACCTTGAAGTTATCTTACATTTGTTGCGAAAATTTAGAGATGATAATTAAGGCACATAATAACAAAATACTAAATGAAAACAATGTAAACAACAACAAAATAAACAATTAAAAAAGTAGACACCATGACAGAAATAAAACCAACACTAGCAGAAATAATAATAATAATAATAATAATAATAATAATAATAATAATAACAAACCAACCCCGAACAAGAACAACCACACCATAAATAAAAATACTAATAACGAACAAGATAAATGCAATTGTAGACACCGCACACTTTGCCCAGTCCAAAATAAATGCCTAACAAAAAGCGTAGTTTATCAAGCAACAATATTTGCGAAAGAAAACCCAAATAACAAGAAATATTACATAGGCATGACTTCCTTAGATTTCAAACCCCGATAATATGACCACAAAAGCACATTCAAAAATAAAAAAACACCGTATAAAAACAACACTAGCGAATAAATACTGGGAACTCAAAGAAAGCGGACATTCGCCGGTAGTCGAATGGAAAATAATGAGACAAGCTACCACATGCAGACTTTTAGACGACCCATGTAAATTATGCCTCCATGAAAAATTTTCTATCCTGTACTTTAAAGAACCTCCAAATCTATTAAACTGTAGGCGGAAAATATCAAACAACTGTGTTCACAAAATAAAACTTACTCTAGGATAGCGATACAAAATAACTTTAAAACTAACAATAACAATAGAAAACAAACAAATAAATAAATTAAATAACCATGAATATACATAAACGATCACACACATATATGTGTATATATATATATGTATATATGTGTGCATTATTGTGTACACATAGGTATATTTATATGTATAAAAAAAAGGAGAACGGCCACCTAAGACCACTAACCTAGTTTTAAAAAAGATCCTTTGTTTTATAAAATGCATGCCCATTGGCTGACAGGAAGGGGTGTGGTTGATACTAGAAAGCTGATTGGCCAACTAGAAATCCTCAACATATATAAAAACAAGAAGCAACGACAGAATTCGCGCATAAGCCTGACGAATCCTATAGTTGGATGAAACGCAGAATATTCAGTGTAGCTTAATCGCCATATATATTTTATAAATTACTAACTAGCTCTACCTACGTATTGAGCACTTTTGAAGGAAATACTTAAAGTTTACGCATAAATCTATACTTTCGTATATTAAATTTATGTGAATAAATGAAGTAGTTATATATATATAGTTATAGATATAGATATAGATAGATAAAATATATTATAGTTATCAAGAGAAGAGGCAACTTAGTAATGTGTATGTACTTGTAATATATTTCCAATGTATTTAACAACTTCAGATGTTGTTTTTTTTAAATCAGAATCATCGTCTGGGGAAAGATGTCGCGTAGCGACGCCATGTTTGAATGTTTGGTCAACGTTCGTTTATGTAGAATATGTCCATTCCGGAATAAGGGAATAATCAGGTCGCAGCCAATCGCAGTGAGAGGACTTTGCCAGAGAAAGACTTTTTTTTATTTTTCGATAGCAAATGTAAGGTAATGGTATGTCTATGTAACTGATAGAGAGTTTAAGGCGGTTTAATAACAGTAGCGTTAAAAATATTGAATTGGTTCCAGTCGCAACTGGTACCAGCGTTAGGACTAAATAATTAGGAAGAAAAATATGAACTCCTTGCTTTGTAGATGTTGCTATTGATATAACATTTCTCATCGGATGTAATGTAGCATTTTATTATCACGAGTGAATGTGGCGGAAATGCTAGTCGTAAGCCACCTAATATAGGTGCTACCAGGTTAGATGTATTGACTTTTATGTGGCATCTTTTGTTTAAAACCTACGGTACGTTGGTCCAGAGGGGAATTTCTACAATCGGAATATTATATAGTTGATAAGAAAAATGTCCATGTCTTTCCTTTACAAGTGTCTTGTCTGTTCATTCATGAAGTTACCCGTCTTTAGTAGCATAAGATCAAAAACAACTATGCTTCCCCAACTGTACTTACATGTAGAAGTTCAAGCGTAATCTAAACATAAATGTTGCTTCTCAACTCTCTAAGTAGTATCTCTGCGACTTATGTCTATGATAGTAGCCGCCTTCATCAAAATAAGAACCATTAATTATAAATAATAGATAATATATGATGAGATTAGTATGATGAATCTAATTAATAATATTATGATTTACTTTGTATTTTAAGAAGAAAAGAGGGGTCTATCAAAATTATCTCAATGATGTCCGACCTTAGATTATATTAATATTTTAACAGCACGTCACGTATTTACTGTTAGGATATAGACTTTTTTATGTTGATTATAAAGATATGTGTGAAGATGTATATCTTAAGTATTCTCTTTGATTATTCTTTTTTAAGTTCATAATCCTTTTCAATACTCTGCCTATTTTGCATTGATATCAGTAGTATATATACGTACTCATATAAAACACACGCACACACATATATGTATATATATATATATATATATATATATATACAAATGCTTAATAATATATATATATAAATAATTAATGTGAACATATAAGCAATGCTTATCTGAAGTACGAAACTATACTAGTGACACGCGATCTACTTTAAACAGTTAATCTTGACGTTAAATATTGTGCTTCGAATTTTTCACTATAATATAAGTAAGGCCGTTAACCCTAACGCAGCCTAAATGCCCATCTCTGTGTCCTTTAGATAATCAATTCATAAGCATTTATCAATGTCCTTTACATATGATTGAAACTGAAATCACATTAGCCATAGAAATCGGACAAAATTCTATAGGTATTGTTGATCTACTATATCAAATAGTAAATATTGTTAATCGACAGCGTGAATGTAATATATTATGAGGAATAAACCCTATAATCTCTCCTATTACCAGCGCTATGTTTTTTTTTTACTATCAAGCGATTTTATAAACCGGGACTACTGTAAGTACAAAGTTTTAGTTATTGTATTATCAAATGTTATAATTAATGTCTTATCAACTGTTATCATTAATGTCTTATCAAATATTATTCATTAAACTTATATAAAAATTCATATTATAAATCTGATTTTTTATTCTACAATGACCGACTAGGCCTTATTGATTTCGGTGTTTTGTTTTTCTGTCCTGCTGTATTATTGTTCCTGTGCAACTTCATGGTTATTTCTCATTTTTGGCGAGAGTGCACATGCTGATTGAACAGACATCCCTCCGTAGCATTTTTCCAGCGATAGGAAAGATGTAAATACAAACAAGTTTAATGATAATGAAAACGTATTCAACTGTTGTCTATCAGCAAGTTTTAGAAATATTTAACAATGATTATAATCTGCTAAGGGTTCGAAAATTTTCAGTGAACGCCGTTTATCTGGTATATTTTTAGTTGATATTATTTGAAATATGACTAGGGTTGATGGAAATAACGTTACCATGAACACTGTGTGATCATACAGTTAACATGACGGAAGTTACCAGCAAAGAAAAACGTCAATGTTATTTTGCACAATCTCATTCGACGGTCAATAATAGATAAATTATAGCTTAAATTTTGGAAAATTACCAAAACTTTGTACAAGTCATTAAGTTTATTGACATGTTTTGTGTTAATTATAAGAAAGTCAATAAAAACATGCACTCATCGATTCATCACACATATAAGATATTAGAACAATGTGCCTTTATAATTAAAAAAAAAACATTTAAATAGCAAGGCATTTCATTATTGAAAAACCGATGTACTAGCACATATCTGAATGGTGTTTTGATAATCAAAATTATGTTGCACGTTCGTGTTTTGTTTTATTACAACACCTCTTATTTTGTTTTGCACTCGGTCGCCAAAGGAAAACTATATCTAAATTGAGGAGGTTTGTGTCCAGTGAATACAATTATTTCATGGAGTTAGAATTAAAACGTGTGGATAAATGTGTAGTGAAAAGTACGTATAAATAGTCTGATGCCGTTCATACAGCTCTATTTTCTATTAAACATACACGAAGTATGGGTTGACTGAAATAAATCCAGTGGAGAAATAATTAGTGTAAACCATATATATGTAATAGTCAACAAAAATATACTCTCGCATGGTGAACTGATAGATATGATATTAAAGATAGTAAACACGAAATAAAAGATATATATCTCATCTTAAGAGATAAATAATGTAGTTAAATTCGAAGGCACTAAATTCGATACAATGCTGTCAAATACTTGTCACCCCAACTTCCAAAATAAATCTGGATGATTCCCTGAAAAGTCTGGCTTTTTATTTAGCCCAGAAGCACTTATTTAATATCAGGGGACAGAGTCGCAAGCATATAAAGGGAGCAGCCATTTTTCTCTTTCTTTTTGTCCGTGCTGGACATTACAGGGCAACAGTTGGATAATTACATCTTGAGGAACTGCTTTGTTTTTCTGAGACGAAATCAACATGCTAGTTACTTTCAATTCGAATTTTCTGATTAGGACTCAAAGTCTACGCTTGATAAGCATCTTATATTACCGTTTTTTTTTCTGATCTGTTTTTTTACCATCACTTCTGATTTAATCCACAATGCTATTGTTGAATATGTTCGTCTGTAGCCTCGATTTCAAAGATAATTTGATGCCATTCATTGTAGCATCGAATTCCGCACTTTGATATGGGTACTATCATCCTTTTCCTCGTAGCAAAGTAGCATCTTCAACAGTTACTTCTCCTATTTCTAACAAAGCCCCTAACGGCGTTACTTCATATTACCCCTACTGAGCTCCTTTTTATATGCTATCTTTCTCTTACTAAGTTTACTCGTTTTACTTCTGCAATAACCTGGTGCACTTCTTTGTTAATTGCTTCCTCCTACCAGTCGAACCAGTCTGTCTTTTAATAAAGCTGTATGCAGTCCGCAACCATCCAATCACAATGTAATTACAAACCAGTCTCTCGCACATTAAGAGAAGATATCGCTTAGGCTACACTTCAGGAATTTCATTTCCTCATCCAAATATGCACTCCCCTGTCTTATTCCGTTATAATTTAAATCCTAGACCCTTTCTATTTTCTATCGATTGGATGGTTTAGTTTTAGGTCATGTTTTAACGTAGTCTCTAACCCTTCCACAGTTACATCTCTTATCAACGAGATAAGAGCAGGTGCCTTTTTTTCACCATATTGTCGTTGGCCTTATGCACCGCTGTCAAAATTTTTGGTGGGGAGTTGTCCAAGTCTCAATCAGGCCAAACAAAAATGTAATCTTTATAGTCGACCAATCGGTACTGGCACACTTTCTTATTTACAGGAATTTGAAGATAGGTCGATTTTAAGTCAACGATTATGATTGCTTGTTTCATTCTCTTCTACTCTCTCATGATTCTCCGCATTAATTCTTTCTTTGGTGTCGCACATATACTTGTTCAACTACTTGAAGCCCAACACTGGCCTTGTATGATGAACAACAGCCATGATTGTAGAATTCATTGAAATATCACTGACCACGCGATAAGAATAATCTCTAAGCTTAAGAAACAACTTGATTATACATTTTTGATATTTACTCGATATTCGAATTTAGTGATACAGTCATAGACAACACATGCGTTTGTTAGTTCTTTTAATTATGAACAATGCTATTTACGGCTTGTTGTATTACAAGTTTTTTTTATCAGCGAGGCAGATTACATAAATTGATATTTAGTCGAATGATCATGCAAAATATTGTAATAACAAATAGTTCCATTATACATAAGACACACACAAATATATATATATATATATGTGTGTGTGTGTGTGTGTGTGTGTGTGTGTGTGTGTGTGTGTGTGTGTGTGTGTGTGTGTGTGTGTGTGTGTGTGTGTGAGTGTAGAGAGAGAGAGAGAGAGAGAGAGATATTAACATTTTTATTCATAAAATATTGAAGCTACACATTTCAAGATATATGTCAGTTCCATCTGTAAAATTTTCCAAGCAATTTGTTTTGGTTGGAGATTTTCGCATGATTTCGCAGATTACAAAATTAGCTTTGACATTTAATAAACATTATATCTTGGTTTAGAACAACCATTTTCTCACAGAAAAACGATGATGTGTTTTTTTCTCTATTCTATTATTTTTTCTATAGAACGTGATCACGTGAAGTTTAGTTTATTGTTTCTCATTGTCAAGGAACTTAGATTTCTCCACCCATCTAACCAACATTTCTTTTCGCTTCTTATCAACACAACTTCTTTGTAATGGCTAACTATCTATGGAACACATTGTAATGAGACTGATTCCCTGATGAGTGACACTGTCTTCAAATGCAATGTCAATACGTTCTTGTCATCGATCACGTCCAAAAAATTTAAAGCTGTTTAAATCGGTTATCGCTTAATAAAATATTCTTTATAGTTCGGTCGGCATTCATTATTGTTTTTGTAACTCATGTCATGGAATACTTCTTCAACTAGATAAGAGAGTACACCGATAGTTTAAAATATTTAAACTGTTTACACGCAGATACAAAACGATTCAATGTTTATGTTGTTTTTTTCTACAGATAGCATTAATATGTTTCTCCGATGATAATCACGTATTACGTAGATTAAAATCGATTCCGCGTGTATAGATTTATGTGTTCAAAAGAAGGCTCTTATTTTATAGCTTTTCTTTCCGTTAACTAGACCAAGCTCAAAATAAATGAATAAAGTTCAATTAAATGAAATAAACAACTCAAAGCAAACGTTTAGCAACGCCCTCCCCTTTACCATCTTGCAAAAGGATAAAAGAAACGTTATAATGAGATGAAAAGACATAAGATGTATTCTTTCGCTTCAAACAATAAGAGTAAAACCTAATTTCTGTTTTTTTTCTTTTTGCTTCCACATTGTGAAGCCTTGATTCGCATTGAATATGCAGCGTTGCTGTTTGCAGGTCGATATCGTAATGGTCGCCATTTTGTTGGGGTTTTTTTTTTGCCAGCTTATTGTTTGTTTTCATCTGGTTTTTGCTTGTGAAGAGGACGACGTTGTTCCAATTCATTCTGTTTCGGCATCTCTTTCCCAAATCATCCAAACACATTGTATTTTATTTTCACTTAATTTCATTTCTTTTAGATTTATGTTTGCATTCATTCAGATCCGCGCTGTATGGGAGCTCTATGTTGGGATCGCGCCAAGGCCTTGTTCAAAAAATAATGGAAAGTCAGCTAAACAAAAAGAAAAACCATGCCCCCCCCACACACATATATATATATATATATATATATATATATATATATATATATATATATATATATAAACGTATGTGTGTGTATAAATTATTGCCGTTATAATGAGACAGCAATGATGTTATAATGTATCAACATCAATGTTTAGAAACACACAAAACGGATGTCATGGCGGACAATTTGTTAAAATGTAGATGCCGCCATAAAATAAGGTCATTGTAATAATAAACTCCGCCCAGTTTGAAAATGTAATAAATAATAATATCTTACAAAAATATAATAAATACATTTAAGCACGAGATTTAGTAAAAATTTGAAAGCAATAACCTGAAAAACATATTTTTGATTAATGTGTGTGGTTGGGTAAGATTATATGATTCAGGAAAATGCCTTTGTTAAGCAAATGAAAATTACTTATTACTTTCCGCTACATTGCTTTTACTCTGTATTTCTTTCTTTTTTTTCTCGTTTTCCTAGTTTCGTATTAAATACTATTTATTACGCGTGATTTTATTTCCTTTTTTAATTATACTGTACTAATTTACTTTTATATATGTTTATTTTAGTATAATATTATATTTGACTGTTAATAAACTTTAAAGATAGTAAGGTACAGTGAATATAGTTGGTTCGAGAGTGGCACTAATAAATACGTTGAACAATGAAAGCGACGAAAGTGCATAAAGTGTATCGTTATGAAAACGATAGATATAAGCTTCTAAAGTGGTAGGCCATTTGATATATATATATATATATATATATATATATATAATGTTCAGAATGTGTGAGAGAGCATATTATCATTTCCATGGCCGAATAAACGTCGCAGCCCAGAACAGCAAAGAAAGCCAATAAACGGGAAGTCCAAGACTCGAGTTTCCCCCTTATTTAGGCTCATCAGTAAAACACATCCGGACACAGGATTTAAAACCCGGGTTTCTTGCCTGCTAGTGGAGCACTTTACAAACCGAGCAAACACGCCAACATACTAGAATGTCTATTAACCCGCGGAACAGATCCGACAGTGGAAAAGAACCTACCTCATATCGAACAAAAGACGAGGTATCAAACTAGCTTTAACCAAAGTCGACGTCTTAGCAGTAGGAATTTATATACTCAGTAAGTTCTTTTTCAAAGCCCGAGTCCGGATGTATCTAACTGCTGAGCCCAAATGAGGGCGAAACTCGAATCTTTGAGTTCTAGTTTTTTGGTTTCTTGGCTCTTATGGGCTACGAGTTTGGTTCAGCCGTAGAAATAATGTAATTTTGGTTCGTTCAAAGTTTATACAACCATATTAATACATTACCAATTTAATTGAAATTTTCAGAAAATCTATCTGTAAAGTCAATGAATATTTGCATGTTATTAAAATAAGTTTACATTGCGAATTATAAAAATATTAATTAAAATATAAATATTTTTCTAAGTCGTTTCTGCGAGACTGCCCAATAATATTTCTGGTAACTTCCGTTTCAACTACTCTCGAATTACAAGATAAGTAAAAAAAAAAGTTACATATGCAGACAGTGATCCGTGCTGAATTAATAACGTTATTATTAAAAAAGGCATTCTTAACATGGGGAAGGGAGGGTGTTTTGTACCTATTCTGTACTTTAACCTTACAATGTAATAAAAACATATAAAACTTTAATTAAACGCGGAAATACGATTTAAAGAATAGCGCGGATCACTCTCTGCATTAGCACAAAAAAATCCCATATTTTAAAATTTTAAATTAATTTATGTACTTACCAATTTTTAAATTTTAAATACCTTTATTCATGTTAAGGCTTTTAACTCATGAAACATTACGTTTTAATTGTTTAGTTTCTTTTCTTTTTTTTTGTTTACATAAAAAAGTTTGTTTTAACTTTTTCTAAATTGTTTCATTTTACGACATGCCTCAACGTATTATAAACACCCTAACTTCCCTATGTTAAAAAAACACGCCCTTCCATAAACTTCGAAAGCCGTTTTAACATATGGAACTTAGGGTGTTTATAATATGCTGGGGCGAGTCGTAAAATTAACGAAGTTGCTATCTATTATTTATCGTAAAAATTGCTTGAAATTTATTTATTTGACAAAAAAAATACAATTTGGTACTCCTTGGGCGTTGAGTTCCATGGCGACCAACAGAAAAAAATAATAGTCGCTCCCTTAGTCCCCACCCCACCCCACACGTAACATCTTTTATTTACTGACGTTGCCGTAACTAAACGATTATTTGTCACATTCACAAACATTTATTTATTTATTTATATATTTATTTTGAAAAAAAAGTTCTACTTTTTATGAATATTAAAAGAAAAATGGGTGCTCATGCAGAGAGTGATCCGTGTTGAAATAATTACGTTATTATTTAAAAAGCCATTCTTAACATGGGGAGGGGAGGGTGTTTTGTACCTATTCTGTACTTTAACCTTGCAATTGAATAAAAAAATAAAACTTTAATTAAACATGGAAATACGATTTAAAAAATAGCGCGGATCACTCTCTGTATTAGCACCGAAAAATGTTACTAAACATTTATTAATAATTTCTCACTTTTACAAACATTTGATTTTAAATTTCTTTTTAAATGACGACCGTTATCGACTTTTTTTTTAATAGTATTTGCGGATAGGTATGTTGACAACAACCCCCCCCAATGGTGTTTATTCCGAAATCCGTTGTTAACATGGAGAGGTTGAGGGTGTTTATTCTGAAAGCCGGTCTTAACATTTGTGGAGGTGGACCTAATGTAAAAAAAATTAAATAAATAAATAAAATAAATAAATCATTTACTGAAAACTTCTCACTTTTACAAATATTTTTTAATTTATATGCGCGGATGAACAAATTGTTGAACAGTGCGAAAACAAAACGTTTTTGTAATAAACTTCGGGATAGTTTTTTGGGTAAATATTTACATTTAGGTCCACCTCCACAATTTTCTTTTTTAAATGACGACTTTTATTGATAAATAAATTTACTTCTTCGCAACTTTCATTGATAAATAAATCTACTTCTCTGCCACGGGCACTGAACCCCTCCCCTTTTTTTTAATAGTATTTTCGGGTGCGTATGCTGACAACAAATATCAGTTAAATTTTGCAAATAGCCCCCCCTCCAAAAGTGGTGTTTATTCCGGAAGCTGTTCTTAAGATGAAGATGTTGGGGTGATTATAAGGTGGACCTAATCTAAAAATAAAACCAAAAAATAAGACAAGTTTTTTAAATGATAAAAATAATTTCTCACTTTTACAAACATTTTTACATGCGCACATAAGCAACTATTTTTTTATTAACTCTTTTAAAACTTTTTTTATCTAAAAATTAGTAAATTTCAATGAATAGAATAATAAATCATTTATCATTAATATGTGTTTTTGGTTTTGTGTTGAATGAAACTTTTTTTTCATTACAACAATAATGAACCAATTTAAAATCCGGCATGCGTTTAAGGGTTACGAAATTATCAATAAATCGTTTAGTTACTAAGCCTAAATAAAAAAATGTTACGTGCGCATGCATTAGCCTTGACTGGGGGAGTCTAAGGGAGCGACCATTAAATAATTATGCTGGTCGCCATGGAACTCAACGCCCAAGGAGTACCTAAAGTGGCACTCATGCACTTATGTTATCGTGCTATTTTTTTTTAAATAGTATTTTCATGCTAAAGGCAAATTTTACAAAATCTTTTTCTTTTATTAATTTGTTAGGTGAAAGTACAGATAACCCGGTCGGTTTCTAATGCGTGGAACATCTAGCCCCCCCCCAAAAAAAGGATTACTCTGGATAGTAACCAAAAATTTAAATTGCCTCAGTCTCGAAAGATTTCTTCTCTACTGAACGAGGAAAAAACGGTGAAGTGTAGTTCACCTGTTTCTCTCCCCCTCTCTCTTCCTCTCTTAATATCTCTCTCTATCCATCTCTCCCTTTCCCTCTCTCAATCTATCTTTCTCTCTATATCACCCTCTCCATCTCTCTTTGAGCCCCTTTCTCTCTCTAACTCCTTCTATCTCTCTCCTTTCCTCTGTCTCATTCCTCTCTGTTTCTAACTCTCCCCCTCTCTCTTTATCTATCAATCCCTTTATCTCTCTATCTCCTTCTCTTTCTCTATTTTCATCTCACTTTCTCTTTTCTTTCTATATATCTTCCTCTCTATCTGTCCATCTTTAATCCCTCATCCTATTTTAGTCTCCTAAATTAATTACAGTGAATAAGGCATTGTCAAAACATGGATAAATCCTATTTTAGTCACCTAATTTACTGACTGTGAGAATAGAAGTTATTTGGAAATTACTGCTACCTTGAACAGCACCAGAAGTAACTGGTAAAACCTTTCTAATTAAATTGATTTTGGCAGCCATTTGGTAACGAAATGACATAACCTTAGCCCTTGCTGCATGAGGAATACCTGCGACCTTGCTGTCAAGTAGAAGAATTATTTATTCTACTTTAAAACATTCAATTTTTCAAAAATCTCATGTTCGACATCCAAAATATCTAATATGGGGAAAAATATTGCAGAAATGCAAACTTATTGTTTAGGATGAATGCACAATGGTACGCAAAAACTCACTTGAGGCTCTTGGTCGATCCTTGCAAGATTTGCGTGGTAATGTCAGACCATTTGGGAATGCAGTAATATTGCTTGCAGAAGATTGCAGACAAATGTTACCTGTTATTCTTCAATCAACACCAGCAGATGAAATAAATGCTTGCCTCAAATACTCTACTTTTTGTTCCATGTGAAGACATTAAACTTAACTCAAAATATGCATGTCCAGTTGCAGACTGTTCGATCTGCACAAAAAGTTTTGCATCACTTGTGGGAAATTGGGTACGAAAAAGTGCCAGCTGATCAGAGTTAAGTGCAAAATTCTTTGACTTTTAACTTCTGTAATTTCTGTAATTTTATTTCATCAAAAGAACATTTAGTTTAAAAGGTTTTTGCAGATATTCACATTATAAGAATTCCACTTGACTGAGTGAATGAGTTATTCTTGCAGGTCAATACAAAGACGCCCATGAACTTAACGCTATTATCCAATGTAAAATTCCAAGTGAGGTAGTCAAATACACATCCATCGACACTGTTGTGAAAGCAGATAAAGTGGTTAATTATCCAACAGCTATATTTGCCAGGGATGCAATCGCATGTATTGCAACTGAAATTTGGTGTACTAATTATCGTGTTGTGAAATATAAACCAATCCAAGCTTTGTTTTTTTTTCACATGGACAATTTATGTTACGTATTCAAGAGTTACCAAACAGAAATTCTCTATATCAGCTAAGAAAATGGAACAACAAAAACTGTGTACCCATGCAAAACTGCAAATTAAACCTACAAGAAACATGCTTTTTCTCATTTTGGAACTTTTTCCATTGCGCCAACTTGAGCCACAGCAACGCGTGGCAGGGTACAGCTAGTATATATATATATATATATATATATATATATATATATATATATATATATATATATATATATATTCACGTCACAAACGTTTATTAATTAAGCTTTATTATTGCCATGTACATTGTGTCGATATTTATGCCAATTAATTCAAAATTTCAGAAAACAAAGCCAAAACAATTTAACAATGTGTAAATATTACGGTAAACTGCATCATGAAGTAAGATTAAATGGAACAAATCTATGTGCATAGCACATTCTATATTTACAGGCTGGGGCATAAATATTGTTACGAAAAACTCAAATTTATCCCATATTTTATTACAAAACACAATTATAAAAAACAAGTAGTAAATACGTAAGGAACAATATGGTATAAGTATTAATCAAGATGTTTCCCTTGAGCCTTCACTACATTACCAAATCCTTTGAAGAGATAATCCATAGCAGAACGCACAATATCTAAGAGTATTTTGTCCCAGAATGGGTTCAATTTTATTTTAAAAGTGTCAATATTTTGTACAAGGTGAGCAGACTTCACTCTCTAGGATTGACCACAAAGAATAATTAAGAGCGTTAAGGTCAGGTGATGAAGGAGGTCATTCTTTCTTGCTCATTCAGGACGGTTGTCATTACACCACTGCCGTGTTACATGAACAGTGTAGCTTGGCGCACCCTTTAATGGAAATTCTAAACTTCATCACCGTAAATGGATGTACACCATAGGATCAGTGGATCTTCGAGAATGTAATCAGTGTAACATTATGTGTTAATCTTGACCGTTTGAGAGAGAAAAACATGGAGAGTTAACTACCTCCAAAATTGCTCCGCAGATCATTACTGACACTGGTTTCTTCGTTCTTAAAACATTTCCTGTATTATCACAACTTTTCGCAAGAACTTTATCATTTTGATGGTTGTGGAACTGTTGAAAAAATACTTTTACATCCGCAGAGATGATGTTATTGAGTATGCCCGCTCTGATACGGTTTAATAATATAGACTTTTGATGTGTATGTTTGCAATTGTGGGTGCTGAGAGAAGTTGCCTCTTTGGGGCTTATTGAATGGCATATGTAGGTCACTATGACATATTCTTCGCATAGTCATTGGTGATGTATGTGCTTCCTTTGCTTTGGTCTCATTGATTTTTTTGGATTTAGCCTGATTTTTCTCTAGAACTTTTGATGTTTTTGGGTGTTCTGGGGGTGCGTGACCGCTTTATCAATTTTTGACTGACGAAGTTTCCAGGTAATAACAAATCGTTTGTTTGAGAAGAATTCTGTTGGTTTTGAAGTTTTCCCGTACTGGAATATTTCTGGTAGTGTAGACCCTTCTAATACTGCTTTATGACGAATCTTCGTTTCAATTCAACAAACATTGTTAAAATTAGTATCTTTTGTTTCTGAAAATTACAAATTCATATATTACATTATCATATAATGACAATAAAATAGTAAATTAATATTTATATTATCATAGAAAATAGTTCCAACATTTTTAACAGGACTTATGCCCCACCCTGTAAATAGAGATGACGTCATAATAAACGTAGACATGTTGCGAATTATATATGTAATATATTAAATTATATAATAGGTGAGTTATTATGAATTCAGAATTATCCATAATAACATAAAGAAAAGAAAGATAACGCTGCAACGTTATTTTACGAGTTGAAAGGTTTATGTTGAAAAATAACTTTAAAAGGCCTTATTTAGAAATTGTATATTATAAAAGATTGTTTTCTTAAATACATGCAAGATGTATTTCTCTAGTTACGTGAGGAAATAGAATCGAATTTAAAGAGACATGGGCTGAGACACTGAGTAAAAGAGTAAGATGGGAAGAAAGACAAATAATCTAAACCCAGAACACGGAATTGTCAGATTATCCGGGGTTCATTCTTTCTTTTTATCCACCTTATCATACTTTACCATCTATATTTCTGTTTATATGTAGCAAATATATTAATTAAAGGTTATTGTATTTACGAACGTGATGATATTATAATGAAAATATAATATGTTAAGTATTGTATGGCTAGTGCAATATTAGATGAAATCACTTATTAACGTGTTGTACGCGGAAATAACACAATATGAAAACTAAACCTACATAAAAACATGCGGATAGAATAAAGACAATATTAAACAGTGCGTATTAGAAACAATAGCGCCGTCTAATTTTTTCCGCCGGCAATGGATAGAGTAATCGATCACATAAAATAGTGAGTGAACCCTTCCACTTTCCTAAATACAAACACACACACAAACACACACACACACACATAAATATATATATACATGCACATATATATATATACAATAATTCGACAATATTATTTGCTAGTTTTTCCAAGGTTTTCCAAGAATAGCAAAACTATTTTGTGTTGTTAAACTCTACGTTCAATGTACTCGTCAGACTAAATGAGATTTAATGAAGAAACTCGCGTTTCCTTCAATATATTATAGTATAAAGATTAGAATGAGTACGAGAACATGTGTAATTTGAGGAACCAAGAAAAGAACAAGTCTTTAAAAAAAGTTTTCAAGTTCAAAATTCTAGACGTTTAAACAAAATCTGAGAAATCATTAAGTAAAAACTAAACTACTAGAAATACATTAAAATATGATTTGAAGTCGAAATTTTACACAAGAACACATAAAAAGTGTTAGTACCAGCAACGAAGTACCAGAGATTAGTCAGTTGTAATGAAATAATTTTATGGTTCAAGTAAAGATATTATATTATATTATATTATAATGATATTTTCAAAGATTGTCACTGCTTATGCTGTTTTGAAGCACAGAAATGGCCAAATGTTCGCCACATCGAATGACGAACATACGGACAAATTAGAAAACCATCTTGCTCAAGTTATTATTTTCCATGTTGTGGCTTCCGGTAGAAAATAAATGCTTATAATATTTTACAAAACTTATAGATATTCAATGTGGATTCTTCTATAAAAGCAGATATTGTCAAGACTTAAAAAATCTAGAATATTCTGTTTTTGTTTTTTGCGGGGGGGGGGGCTAGAATATCAGACAGGAATGTCGACTCTTTTCGAGATACTACTATTTATATTAGGAAAGTCTGTTGTCAGAATATTTGAAAAAACATTTTTTCAAGTTTCCGGGAGCGAGAAAATGTGGCCATAGTAAAATACGACAGACAACATAAGAGCATGCTTATTGTGAAAATCTTCATTCTGATGACTTTGCATAAAGTAATCTGTCATACTCTATCTTTCCATGTATGTCTCTAGATATTGTGAATTTTGTTTTCCCATCCTGTATATATATATATATATTTATATATATATATATATATATATATATATATATATATATATATATATATATATATATATATATATATATATACAGCCTTTGAGGCTTTACACGACCGGTCGTCACAGTCGATTGAACATTTCTTGGGGCGACTAAAA
>NC_136513.1:2997500-3092500 GCF_053919585.1 Euprymna scolopes
AGCTAAAACGAAGCTTTTCGTTTCATCATAATCGTTCTGACCCTTGTCCCAACTGAAATCAATGGCTCTCCTCTTGCGGAAGCACCATGTCCTGATGAGCTTCTGGGGCTGAGTTTCAATCTTGATCTAAAATACACGTAATATAATCTGTTGTCAAGACCAGCGAACTTTTCTATCTGTATAATATGCAAATACATCCTACACTAAAATACTGTTAACACCCCAGGGTAGAAGCTGCTCGACGAGCCCAATCTTGCCTTGATACTCAGTAGAGTATACCGTTTTCTCTTCCCTGCAACCTCTTCCCCACAGAAGAGACGTTACGAGCCTGTCTCTGCTCTAGCGTTAATTTCATGGCAACTGAAAATATGCGCTTAAATATTTGGCCTTCCTCTGTGAAACTTTCATAAAATTACTCGACTAGCTACAATAGTATATACGATTTACCCCCATTGTTCCTAATTCTAAACGCAGATTCCATGAACAAACTTCTTTCCTGGAACTGCCGCACATTGAACATTTTTCCATTAACCTGCTTCCCAGCCGATTACAATATGGTAGTGTTCAAGTCCAATGTAAACAATTTCTTATTGGCACGTTTCCTTAAATAATCTAAATTCAAATCAATCTACATGATTAGCGATAATGGCCTGCGGGCCTTTATTGCTTATAAAAAGGTCGGGTAGTATCGGAATAAACGGAAGATACCTACTCAATGGCAATAGGAAATGGGGAAGAGAGAGGATAGTAAGGTGGGAGAAAGAGCTTAGAAGACTTAATAGGAAAGGTGAAAAAGAAAAGAAAACATGGTAAAAACAGTCAGTTAGTTAGAAAATAAGTCAGACGGCTCGTCGCAAGATCATGAATAGTTTGATCACCAGGCAGTAAGTATTATAAATAATACTTAATTTAATCATCTAAAATTTGATTCGGTTTTATTTAAATAATCTGAAATATAATCAAATTTTAATTAACTCAGATACAAAATAAATAAAATAAATTAATAATGTTAGAGTCAGACCAATAACTTATATTTAATCAAAACATAAAATGTGGGGTTACGAGATAATTTAAATATATTAAATGTATTAAAAAAAACTAATTAAAAGATTAATAAATTTACCAATACTGAATTATTAAAACTAAGGGGTTAGATGAATTAAGATTGATGTAAAATAGAAATCACTGACAACCCTTCTCTTACCCACTACCCCGTAAATATATCAATTTTATTACTCTCTGCCCCATCTTTTTTATAAGAGTTGTAAATCACGTGACTTCTTCCTTCATTTAAAATTTTATAAAAGCTCGACGTTTTCTGTTTTCATTTTAAGAGCATGTCTTTATGAAATCTGAAATTTAGGATACCCGACGAAGATCATTAGTTGATTGAAATAGTAGCTTTGGTATCGTCGTAATTTGTTTAACTAAAATAAAATAAAAATATTGTTTGTTGTTTTTATTGAACACTATCAATAACCTCATTAAATTATGATTTTAAAACTTTTGGCTACCGTTAACCTTGAATATATATATATATATATATATATATATATATATATATATATATATATATATATATATATATATAGCGGCTGTGTGTGCGTCTATGTGTGCGTGGATGGTCTTAGAAGAAATAAGTATAACTTAAACACCTTTGATTTAAATAACATTGCCTGGAGACATGCTATTCTAATCATCGCTTCGGGATAAAACAGCAGATTTTCTCTTGTCTAATTAGAGTGCCCTTTCGTTAGTCGTTATATCGATGTCTTAATTGGGAATGCACTAAATGGAAATAAATATATCAAGCAAATATATAATAATGACGATTTAATTCACACACACACACACACACACATATATATATATATATATATATATATATATATATATATATGGGGGGGGGAATTAAATCGTCATTATTATATATTTGCTTAGCAAATATATAACAATGACGATTTAATTCACACACACACACACACACACACACACACACACATATATATATATTTACCCCTTGATCTTCTACTCTATATTATTGGATATTAAAGGTTTTCTCTTTCTATAACATGATAGTTTCGGTTATATCTCTATGAATAATCTGCATTTCTCAATGATAATATTAATACTGTGTACTTATATAGTAGTAATATATTTTATCTAAGATTTATTGATATTTCACGTAAATTTATATATATATATATATATATATATATTTGTTTGAAAAAATAGTAGCTCGAGCACTGTTAAACGATTGGCAAATCTTTGATTAATATGCATTTGATGAATCATTTACGAGCACCGGCCCATGTGGTTAGAGCTGCCGACTCTCAACCCGATGGTTGTAGGTTCGCAACACGGCTAGGGAAAGGTGCTAGTCCAGCCACACTAATGAGTTGTGACACAAACATAAAGCCCCACTTTGTAACATGTATTCACCCGCTGCTTATTTAGCGATCAAGCGAAGCTCGATATTTGTTTGTTTGTAAACAAACGAATAGCTGGAGTACTGTTAATAGAGGGAAAATGTTTATTTAATAGGCATTTGACGCATCATTTACAATCACCGATCCGTGGACCTGTGGTTCGAGCTGTCAACGCGATGATTGTAGGTTCGATCCACGGCTAGTCTAGCCTAACTGGTAAGTTGTGATACAACGAAACAGTACTGTGTGTGGATAACTATATATATATATATATATATATATATATATATATATATATATATATATACATACGTATGCATATATGTGTATTTATTTATATATATATATATATATATATATATATATATATATAAATAAATACACATATATGCATACGTATGTATATATATATATATATATATATATATATATATATATATATAGGTACGTACATTGTGAACCTCAATTATTAAAAAGGTAAATAGATTTAAACTCGAATATTTTACCCACTTATATTTCCTAAATATTTTCAACGATACATTAGTTAAGGAAAAAAGAGAAATACATAGAAATGAAAGAACAGCACCTGAAATGTGAAAAGTTCCGAGTAAGAACTGATATGTGCGGTTATTGTATCTAATTCGTGGGTTTCATTTTAAAATATTTGCATGAAAATGTCTTTAACTATTTCGCAATTTTACAAAGAATATAATTATAGAAAGTGCTATTATCTTTTCTTTGATCGGTGTTTCAATATTACGTGAACAAAAGAATTGTTAAAAATATTTGACAACATAGTTTTATGACGCAAAAACCTTTCTATTTTTTAATACGAATTAAGAGGGAGCTCAAAAATGGCCAGCGAATGTACAAATCACAAAAAAAAAGTTTATTGATCATGATTGGCAACGACTAATTTTAATTGAGTATCACTTTGAGATATAAATTAATTATCCAAAATTTACGTTGGAATTTATTTTAAGGCGGCCTTTATGATGTTGACTTTTAGTGTCTTGCATGAGTCGAGAGGTTATTGAACCTCATCTCTCGTGCATGTTAGTGAACGTTTTAAACATTATTGCAAATGATCAGAAAGGTTGACCTAATCATCGCTGAAGCATTTTTATCCCCTTTGTTTATCAAAGCAATTTTGCTTGTTCAAAGATTTAAGGAAACTATCGTCATTACATTATATATATATATATATATATATATATATATATATATATATATTATGACAGCCCCTTTAAGAAATACGTTTCTTATCGTTGAGCACTTCTGTTGAATTAAAAGTCGGTCAATTTAGCTCTTATGCGTAGATCATCGTATAACGATTTGATCACTGTCTGTCTGACGTAATGAACATTTAAATTAAAATGTTTAAAATTCAACGCTATTTCACACGATTAATGGTAGCCGAATGGATACGGCCCCCGCTAATCGAGCCAGAGATGTCTCGTATCGCGGGGTTCGAATCGTTCGACTGGTAGTAATCGTGACACCCTGCACTGAAGAATCCCGAAAGGATGAAACACTAGTGTCTGTAGGTATTTAATTATTATAGTAAAAAAAAATGATTATATATATATATATATATATATATATATATATATATATATATATATGAAATGTACAAAAAAGAATTCGAAAAGTATAAAAGCTTTCAACTTTTCTTTATTCGTTTTCAATTGGTGACGTGCAGGAATACAAAATAATATTATGAAGAAAATTAAAAAACGTTTTTTACAGGTACATAATTTCCAGCCGATACTTCAGTCTTCATCGGTGTAGCAAAAGTGATGAGCATACACGGGAGAAAGGGGGAAAGGAAAAAGGAAGCGGAGGAGAAGGAGGTGTAGCTAATATATATATATATATATATATATATATATATATATATATATACAGGTTGTCCACAAAGTCTGACTACATTATGTAGCTAGACTTTGTGGGCATCGTGTAGATTATGTATCCAGACTTTATGAGCACGTTGGCCGTGTGGTTTGTTCCTTTCTAATAGAGTCAGATGGTTTTGTGGCCAGGTTCGAATCTCCCAACCAGCTGTAATTATAACTCCCTGCATTGATAGATTCCTGAAAGGATGAAACACTAATGTCCATAGGAATTTTAAAAATTATCATAGTAATAATTATATATATATATATATATATATATATATATATATATATATATATATATATAAACGAATAAAGAAAAGTTATAAGCTTTTATACTTTTCGCATTCTTTTTTATTCATATATATATATATATATATATATATATATATATATGCAGGGTGCCCATGAGTCTGGCTACATAATCTACACGGTGCCCACAAAGTCTGGCTACATAATGTAGTCAGACTTTGTTTACACCCCATATATATATATATATATATATATATATATATATATATATATATATTACGTTATTACATAATTCTAGCAGTATTTTTTTTATGAAAATCAAAGAATTTTTACAGCAAAAGTAAATTCGTGTGGGACGCAAGCTCCAAGTTATTGTGTGAATCCCTTAGACAAAATGTTGCGTGAAATTTTCGCAAAATCGCACTTCATCTTTTCACGCAATTCTTTAAATCTCTGCTGGCCAACTTCTTTTACAAGAACCTTGAATTAGTCTTCATCAATCTTGATTGGGCTTCCAGAACGAGGACGGCCATTGAGAGCAAAATTACCGTGTTTGAATCAATCTCGAACACTAGATATAGCGTTTTCTCCACATACAGCACAAATATCCTTAGTCATCTTACTCGCTGTTTGACTGCAATTAAAGGTGAAAAAAGGAGCAATCGAAAATGTTCTTTTTATCTACTTGACAATCCATTTCACGGTTCTGAAAACGAGAAAAATTATATGAGCAAAAAACGATCACCATTTCTTATAGAACAGATTACTTGATTTCTAATGATAACACAAAATGCCAAAACATTTTTTAATACAAAAAATTTTTATGAAAAGGCAGAACTTATGTGTGTGTATAAATATATTTTTCCTAGCTTTGAATATGCAACATATCGTCCGTATACATATTTCTAAATATTGATATCATTTTTGTGGTAACTATTAAATGCTTTTACTTCTTAAGGAAACAAGTGAATCTTCAATCTGATGCTATTTTTTGTTATAAAGTCATCAACTATCTGAAATGTCAGGTCATCCAATTCTCCGGGATATGTCAAAGGAGTCTCTTCATAATGGGTTCAACACCATATGTTGCCAGGAAGAACTTCCCTTTTTTTTCTGATGAATGTCTTTTATTTTCTATCCATATTTGAACAAACGCTTTTTCAATCGCAAATGTGATACTAACGCCATATTTTTATGATATTACCATTTAACCTTTCTTTTGAGGGGGCGGGGCGTAACATTTTAATATTAACTGATAATTTGTTTGATGCCTGATATTTGGAATATCACTATGTTAATAAAAAAATGTGTAAAACACAAATATTTCAAAAACTAAAGCAAGAATTATAATGGAATTAACTCTTGCATGATGGTGTCCAGCTATTTAGTTCAATTTAAATAATTATTTTTCTTTTGTCAATTTTAATAGTATTAAAAGCGGCTAGAATTATCTGGCGAAGTCAAAAGGTCAAATACAATGGAAAGTGGTATTTATAAACGCAAGAAGTGATCTTGGTTAGAAGCGCATCGGTGTATATGGAAAAATGCTATCTTAAAAATATGTAATTAAAATATACCGAGGTTGTTTCGCAGTATTATCCACCGCACCGATGTATAATTTATGAAATCAAATAAAAGCAACAGTGTTTTATTTTTAGTGTTTGGTATTTCTACTATTTTGTTTTATTTTTTTTTTTACTTGAAATGTATACAGAAGAAGTAGAGGTAGGAAGGTCAAGTCTGACAACACTTTTGAACAGAAATCAAGAGGTGAAAAATTATTTTAAATGTCAAATTTTATGTGCATCCTTGTTGTCTGAATAACGAATATCGGTGCTTCTGCGTTTACCGACACGCGATTTCCTGGAAGTAGGCTCGGACTCGCTCGGCAGCTAGCAGAAATAACTAGAAAAGATCAGTCGACCCTTCTCTTATTTTTAGGAACGTGCTGTCTGTTTTTAGCTAATAGAAATCCGTGATGGCTACGTTTTTATACACTGAAAAAAATAAAAAATATAATTTTAATCACACATTTTAGGCTCAGGTTTTACAGATAGGGTTTAGGGTTAGGATTGAACTAGACATATATTTGTAATTTTATGTATTTTATTTCCACGTTTTTCCGGCATATCATTATAATTTTCTCGCAGCGGTTTAACGGTTCGCAATCAGCCGCTTCCGGTTATTCCAATCAGTGACCCAGCGCACCTGAGAAACTTTGTGAAACTACGAGTCGGATATCTAAAGTAAACTTTTTTCACATTTTATCTAACCCGCCGTCTTATGTTACAAGTTTTCCCTAAAAAAAACAAAAAAGAAAAACAAGGTTTGATCTGTTAGTTGTAATTAACACCGGTTTGGTTTACTCGTTTCGGGCAGGAAGCTTTCATGGTTTTATAATATACTAGCAGGACGCCTGGTGTTGTCCGGACGTAAATACGCATAAATATTATACTTTAATTCAGATTTCGTATTCAGATATACTCTAAAGATTGTAAACATGACGTTAAATTCCTTTAAAAAATGAAGAAAAAAAACGTTAAAATTAAACATGTGCATGCGAGTATTATGTATTTAAACAGTTCATTTCTTGTAAATAAAAATGTATTCTAGCTGAAATCGAAACAAAAACGTAAAAACAGTTCGTCAATTACGACAACCATTAAACCAGCTTGCCATGATCTTAAACATCTTTTAAAACGTACTTATTCTTAACATAGTTAAGTTGTCATTTTTGACGACCGCGCATGCGCAGTCGTGAAACAGTTGACTAACGGATAAAAATCCGATGACGTCAAGTACCATTTTTTTTTTCAATTTAACTCCTAAGCAACCAATTTTTAAGATAAAAATTGAATTAAACTATTTTTCACATGTCTGAATATCCTATATACTAAATTACAAGTCTGTAGAGTTAAAATTTCGTTGAGTATATAGGGTGAGAAGTGTCCTAACGCACACATATTCTCACTTTTACAGTTGATAAAAATTAATGAGAAAGCTCTTATGATTTCTTCCATACTTCAGTTTCATTTTTTAACCCAAACGTCGTAAACGATCGATCAGCTACGAACATGTTATGCAAGAAACCGCCATTCATTCTTTTATTGTTAGTATGAACGTGCTACATTTTAATTGCATATTTTAGTTTCTTTAATTTCCTTGTTTTGCCGGCATAATAAAAATCTCAAGTCTTCATCTTCGTAATTATTGTTAACAGTTGATCGTTATTTCTCGATCCGTACCAGGGGAATCAACATTGAGATCGTTGAGTGCATCACGCATTTGCCTAACTCATGGCGATACACCACACCTCTTAGAATAATTACAAAAGCATGCCTGTTTTTTATAAGGAGTTGGTTATTGTTAGAAGTTGCACTAAGACACCCCCACTTTACCATTTTTTACCATTTATCCAGGAAACTACCCAATGCTTCAGTCATGCTTATACAGGGAATATGACGATTGTTAATATACACGGCATTGCTATTTTTTTAGCCAATTGCATAAAAAGGGGTTCCAGTGGATACACGAAGAGACCAGCACGCACCATGCGGAGCCTGAAAATGAAATACAGAGTAAAGAGAAGCGAAAATAAAAAAGAAAATGACAAAATAGCAAGAAAAAAAGAGGAGAACGAAAATAAGAATGAGAAATTCAGAGAGGAAAAAATAAAGATGTTGAAATAAAAAAGGAGAGTAGATCTAAAACGAATGAGATACATAATAGTAGAATCAAAGAAAAAATCGAATAGGAAAAATTGAGACAATAAACACATAGACAACATGAAGATAGATAGAAAGAAGAAAATGAGAATAAGAGGAAGGTAGAAAGAAGAACAGTTAATAAAATAATGAAACAAAGGATTAGAAATATAAAATAAAGAGAATAGGAGAAAAAAACACAAAAATACGAAGTCAGCAAAAGTATAAAACGGGATACGGAATATAAATGTAAAATGATAATGGTATTAAAACAACAAGGAGATTAAATGCTAAAAATATTTCGGAAGAAATTTGAGAATAAAACTGAGCAGAGATAGTTAATAAATATAAATAAATGGAAAATGTAAATCAGATCGATAAAGAAAGCAACTAATATACACAGAAGAAATATTTAAACAATAGGAACAACTGTTATGAAACGAAATGGATATGGTACAACATGGAGACAAAACTGGATTAAATATCGTTGGTTTTAAAAAACAGCTTAAAAGACTAAGAAAGGAAGCAAACATGGTATGATAATTAAAACAAAATTTCAAGACCGCAAAGTAATACTAAAGCGGGGGAATGTGTATGGTAGAAAAGAGGTAATCCCGTCCAGATTATCTGCTCGTAATAAAACCATAAGTATGTATATATATATATATATATATATATATATATATATATATATATATATATATATATATATAAGTAAATGGTAGTTTGCTTGAAGCATATAAAAAAAGGTCCAAAATGATAAAATGCATCTTTCTTATGTGCTTAATTTTTTAGTACATGTGGGTACACCATTTTTTGTTGTTCCATTTTCTAAGCTAATATAGAGATGTTCTGGTTTGCTAACTCTTGAACAGCAACATAAATTGGTCATGTGAGAAACAGTCATCTTCTTTTTTTACTGCAAGCCATGTGCCATTGAAAAGCTTGGGTCGGTTTATATTTAGCAACATGATAATAAGTACGCCAAATCTACTGAATTCAAAAATTCTGTTGGATAATTAACCGCTTCACCAGCTTCCACAACAGTGGGATTTTAAGCCTAATAATACCGTTAAGTTCATGGACGTCTTTGTATTGATCTGCAAGAACAGCTCGTTCACTCAGCCAACTGGAATTCTTACAATTAATCTGAATATCTAGTGAAACCTTTGTTTACCAACTCTTCTTTTGATGTAACCAAAGTACAGAAATTAAGAGTCAACTACATTCGCCCTTTACTCGGATCAACTGGAACTTTTCTGTACCCAATTTCTCTGTGGATTGAGCATTCTAAAACTAGACACACATATTTTGAGTTAAGTTTATGTCTTTACATGGCACAAAATATTAGAGTATTTGAGGCCAGCATTTATTTCATCTCTTGGTGTTGATTGAGGAATTACAGTAAACGTTTGTCTAAAATCTCCTGCAAGCAATATTACTGCATTTGCAAATGATCTGACATTGCCACGCAAATCTTGTAAGGATCGATCAAAAGCCTTAAGTGATTTTTTGTGTGCCATTGTGCATTCATATCAAACAATAAGTTTACATTTCTGCAATATTTTTCCCATGCTGGGCATTTTGGAGATTTTGAACATGAGAGCTTGGAAAAATTGAATGTTTAATAGTAATTTCAAAGCAGGATCAGGAGTACTTTTACGTGGTACTATGGTTGCAGCTATTTCGCATATATCTGGGGCTAAGGCTATATCATTTTGTCATCGAATGGCTGCCAAAATTAATTTAATTAGAAAGGTTTTACCAGTTCCTACTGGTACTACTCAAGGTAGAAATAATTTGCAAATAACTTTTATTCTCACAGTAAGTAAATTAGGCGATTAAAACAGGATGTTGACAATGTCTTCTTAACTGTAATTTATTTAGGTACTAAAATAGGATTGTTTCATGTTTTGACAATACCTTATTCACTATAATTAATTTAGGAGACTAAAATAGGATGAAGGGTTAGAGATAGATAGATAAAGGAGATAATAGAGAGATAGACATAGAAAAAGAGAAAGGAAGATGGAAATAGAGATAGAGAGGGAGATAGAGAGAGATAGAGGTATGAGACAGAGAGAGGGGAGGAGAGTTAGAGACAAAGAGTGAAAGATAGAGGAAGAAAGAGAAAAGGAGACAGGGAGAGAGAAATATAGAGTGAGTGAGGGAGAGGAAAGGGCTCAAAGAGATAAAGAGGGTAAAGATATGAATAGGGAGAGATTGATGTAAAGAGATATATAGAGAAAGAAAGAGAGAGGGGGAGAGAAACATATGGTGAACTACACTTCACTTTTGGTTTGCCCGGTCATTGGAAGAGAAATCTCTCTGGACTGAAGCAATTTTTATTTTTGTTCCTATCTAAGGGGCTGGATTTTCCACATTAAAACTGACCGGTACTTGTGCAGACTTTGAACAAGACGTAACTAACTTGTCGCTCGGCTTTGCTCGAAACATGACGTACATCGCTCGCTTTCGCTGAGCGTTGTCGCTCATCAAAACGTAACAAGCCTACTCAAGGAAAACACTGAAGAAAGCATGGAAGTATAATAAATGCAAATATAATAAAATCCCAGAAAAAATAAACATTTAAAAACATTAAAAAAGAATTATGATTGCAGTAACCATTTCTGTTTTATTCTTGTCACGCTTGGTGAAAATGTTTGTTTATTTTACGCACGTGTAACATGGCAATCGTTATTTACACCATGACAAAATAGTCGACTGTTGCCAAAAAGAAACGATGCCGAAGAAAAAGTGTTTTGAATATTATAATATTTTTAATTTTAAATAATGTGAAAACACGTTAGGATTAGATAAACACGGTATCGCAGAATGTCGATGTAATCACTTCAGTAGATTTTTAGATTAAAAATTACGAACAAACATACCGTTTACATTTTTATTGAATTGATTAGTGGCCTGTCAAGGCAACAGTGAAGACAACCGAATCAGCAAAACTGAAGTTGGTCTGTAGGACACTATATATGCAATTGCAGGCAAATTTGGGGAAACTTTAATTTGAAAATATATATATTTTTTTACCAATTTTCAAAATATTTAAACCATCTTCAAAAAGCCTGCAAATGTACATGTAGTTTCGTACCTTAGAACAAATGATATGAGCATTGCAATATTACATTTGGCTAACAGTGTATACATTTATTTATATATATATATATATATATATATATATATATATATATAAGAACAAGTACTTTTATCGAGCTTTTACATCTTTATAATTACTTTATAAATATTAATTCTTTAATATTTATAATTTACTTTAGTGTAGCTATCTTGGATCCTTTTGATAAATATAACTGTAATTCTTATTATATATATATATATATATATATATATATATATATATATATATATATATATATATATATATATATATATATATATATATATATATACCACATTTGGGGCAATTTCATAAGTTCCATGTATCAGTTACTATTGATCAGAAATTATTTGACAAATGAAGGTTTGTTAATTTTAATTAACTTAATTGTGTATTGAGCTTTGTGAAATTTGCCGCTAAGGTCGGACATTAAAGAGAGCTTTATCCAGAGCAAATTTTTAACACTTTTTTAAAGCCATGATTTCTCTATTTTTTTCATAGGAATTACAAAATATCTGATATTTCCCCAAAGCTCTGGCCTTGATGGAAGGCACACTTAAACATTGCTATATTTTCAAATGATCTGAAATAACAACAAGTTGGGGGCCATTACAAATATTTCTCATATGTTATATTTCAAATCTGTGGCTTTTATAAAAAAAAGTAAATTTCAAAGCGTATAAAGATATATTTTATAAACTAGCGATATTCATAATCGTACCTTATTTTCATAAGAGGATATATATATATATATATATATATATATATATATATATATATATATATATATATATATATATATATGAGAAATATTTGGACTCAAGTTTTCCTTTGCTGTTATTTCAGATCATTTGAAACCATAACAGCAAGTGCCAGATTCCACTCCATCGGAACTAGAGGTTTTGGGGGAAAGAATATATATATATATATATATATATATATATATATATATATATATATATATATATATATATATATATATATATATATGTGTGTGGCTCGTTCAGAATATACGTTTATGTTTATGAACTTTTGAAGCATAATACTTGAATTTGTTTCATTTTAAACTTAAATTGAATAAGTATCACCGCACTAGCATAAAGGCCAAGCATATAAATTCAACATGATTTTTTTTTGTTATGATAGGGCGGGTTCGAAAATGAATGTTTCTCTTTGGAGCATATTCGTTGACCATCATTCAATCCTGCGCAACGTCGTATCACCCTGGTAATATACTAATATATGAAAGGCACTTTATCTGTGTGTGAGTTCGTATTCCATTGGTTCGGAAACAGCTCGGCCGATGTTTTTGAAATTGTACATAAATGCACTTTAAGAGTCTATCAGTATTTAAGGATATTGTACTTTACAATATAAATGGATACTAAATTTTAAAATGGAAAATCTTCAATTTCAAGATTAAGCATTCATTTCAGATTTAACTTACAATATTCTTTTTCTTTTATCGAAGTCCATTTCCCTTATTCTGTATGTAAAATGTTTTAAAAAAAAAAGGTTAATAATTTTGGTTTCCTATGTGTATTGCTTTAAGCAAATGAAGTGCACACCAATAAAATAATTTACTAATATTTTTCCCCTGAGAAGAGAAAGAAGCATTTAAAAATTTGGGAAATAGATTTATTAAATTGTGTTCTTTGTTTTCAGGCAAGAAAAAGATATATTTGAATATTAACCATTTCAACCATAAAATTTAAATGCCTAAATTTTGGTTCATTTGCTCTATCTTGTTTATTGAGCAATTTTATTTAGCGGGGATTGTTTTATATAAAATTATTACATCCAATAATATTTTGTGAAACAAAAAATAACTAGATTTGCATACCAGTAGATATATTTCATTTCATTATTCTGAAGTATATATACACATACATACACACAGACACATAAACACACACACGCATATATATATACATATATATATACAGATATATATACATATATATGTAATAATTTATAAAATATATATGACGATTAAGCTACACTGAATATTCAGCGTTTTATCCACTCTAGGATTCTTCAGGCTTATGCGCGAATTTTGTGGTTGTTTGTCGTTTTTATATACGCACCTTCTATTGATATTTTAGTTAGCCAATCAGCTTTCTAGTATCCACGGCGCCCTTCCTATCAGCCAATGAACATGCACTTACATGACAAAAGCCCATTTTACCTCTGGTTGACCGGATTCTTTGTGTGTGCTCTATTTAGCCTGGATATCTAGTGTATTGACCTGTTTTTAATCTAGGTTAGTTTGTTTGTTTGTTATGTTAGTTTATATATATACACACACACATATATATATGTGTGTGTTTGTAATAGTATATGTATATGCATGTTTATTTATTTGTTTATTTTCTATTGTTTTGTTACTTTTTACCACAAGTTTACCAGGCCACAATATTTACGAAAGAAAACGCGAATAACAAGACATATTACGTAGGTATGACTTGTTTATATTTCAAAACTCGATATTATGACTACAAACGTACATTCAACAATAAAAAAACACCGTATGAAAACAACGCTAGCAAACAAATTCTGGGAATCAAGGAATACGGACGTTTGCCGGTTGTCGAATGGAAAGTAGTAAGACAAGCAAACACCTGTAGAGACCCAGACGACTCCTGTAGATTATGCATGCATGAAAAATTTGCTATCCTGTACTTTAAAGAACCCCAACATCTATTAAACTGTAGGAGAGAAATAGCGAAAAACTGTGTTCACAGGATAAAATTTACTCTAAGATAGAGATACAACCTAACTTTAAAACTAACAAAAACAATAGAAATTCAACAAATTAATAAATAAGATAAATAAACGTGCATTGACATAAACTATCACACATATATATCTATGTATATCTAAAATATATGTATAAATATAAAATAACATAAAATCAAAAAAACTAACCTAGATGTAAAACAGGTCAATACACTAGATATCCAGGCTAAATAGAATCAGGTCAACCAGAGGTAAATTGTGCCTTTTTCATGTAAGTGCATGTTCATTGGCTGATAGGAAGGGCGCCGTGGATACTAGAAAGCTGATTGGCTAACTAAAATATCAATAGAAGGTACGTATATAAAAACGACAAACAACCACAAAATTCGCGTATAAGTCTGAAGAATCCTAGAGTGGATGAAACGCGGAATATTCAGTGTAGCTTAATCGCCATATATATTTTATAACTTACTAACTAGCTCTACCCACGTATTGAGAACTTTTTAAGTAAATACTTTAACTTTACACATAAGTTTATACTTTCGTATATTAATTTTATGTGAGTAAATGAAGTAGTTATATATATATATATATATATATATATATATATATATATATATATATATATATATTAGGTTGAGAAGAAAGTTATGGAGGAATTAATAATGTTGATTTTATATGATGTATTTTACAAAAAAGCTTTTTTTTATAATACCTTTATTTTATATATCATTTTAAACAGCGTTTCTCACCTCATATTAGAGCTTAAAGTACACTCGTTAAAAACAATTATATCTTTTTTTCCGAACGTTGACTACAAGATGGAAAAAGCAAACCTGAACAATTTGCTAATTTCAATTCAAGCCAGGCCGAAAAGTTGCTGAAGCAGCGTGTGATATCCACGGAGCTTTTGACCTATGAACTACTAATTACGAAGAGCCTAATGGTGATTTAAGACATTTCGTGGCGGTGAGGAAAGTCGTGAAGGTGATGAGCATAGTTATCGGGCATCGTATGTTGACAACACCGTCGATAAGCTGGTTGACTCTAAACAATTGACCTCTGATGTTGCTAAGTCAGTTTCCGTTGTCCAATGCTATACTTAACTATAATTAATTTCCAAATATTATCTGTAAAATTAACAAAAAAAACATAATTAATGGTTAAATGACAAAGATTTTCAAACCTTTGATGACGTTTTCGGCACCCTGTAAACATTTTTTCGGAACATAATAAGATGACAAAGAAATGAATCTAATGAAAGGCGGATTGAATCAATAATTTTATAAAACTTGCTCGAATAAATGAGCCGTTGAATAAAGTGGAAGTGGGAGAAAGCGCAAATATGACTTACTTTTTATCCGTTCGTTTCCTATTAATGTCTTTCTATTCAGAGAATCCGTCTTTCAATGGAAATCTCATTAAATATCGAAACAAAAGCATTTTCAGAAAATATTATCTAATCGAATAAACAAAATAAATTCTTTGGGGATCGAGCAAAATCACCATATTTTTTTTTTTCATATTTTAGAAATCATTCCGCACTGAGTCTATCTGTATGGGTTTCCGAAGCTGCTGAAAACGAAAATAATGTTTACAATCCAAGGAAACGAGTTGTTTACAATATATAAAAAATAGTTTTAAAAAGTGGAGGATAACATTTTTACATTAATTTAACGTAAAATCAGCACCCATTTTATGACCAGCTTTTAGGAGGTGTCTGTTATTTTTTTATGGCTGATAGTTATGGTGACCTGGTAGACAAACACAAAACTTACTTTAAAAATAATTATTTTCTATAGGTTTTCGCGTGTGCTGAAGATGAATATCGCATTAAATTTTTTGGTAAAAAAAGCATTTTTCCGGGTATTAAGCAAAAATTTGCGCGCTTGCGCATACAACAATGGTCATGACTTATAACATAAAGAATTACATTGATTTTACCTGAAAAAATACTTATTTGCGGAAAAGTTAAATGCGATATTCGTTTTCAGCACAACTGAAAACAATTAGGAAAGAAGTGTTTTTAAAGGTAGGTATTCTGTATGTCTATCAGGCCACAGTAATCAATAAAACACTATCCCTAAATAAAATAACATGCCCAACAATAAAAGGGTGGCTACAAAGTGAGCATTTATTTTATTTTTAATTATTATAAAGAGTGATCCCCACATTTTGAAACTATAATTTCTTCATATCTTGAAAACTACTCGTTTCCTGAAATGTTAAACGTTATTTTCGTTTTCAGTTACCTTGAAAAAGTGGTAATTTTACAGGATTATATGAAGGTGGACAGATGCTGCATATTTACGAATGTTTCAATCTAATCGTTTGTTTTCCTAGTTTTGCATATAAATTACAAAATCTCTGATATTTCCCCAAAACCTCTGGCCTTGAACAGGGGAGACTAAAACTTGTTGCTATAGTTTAAAAATTTTGTCGAGTGTGCATGTGCATTGCAGGTATTTTATTTCGCTAGTACAACATAAAAAGCACAAAGTATCTAAAAGGGTGGAAAAGAGGGGATAGAGAGATTGGAGGATGGAAGAATAGCCATAAAAGATCGGGAGGCATGAATAAAAAGAGAGCGGCAGGGAGGGACATAGTGTCTAACAGAAAATAATAGTAGAAAACTGACACAAACTGAAGTAACATAAAGAAAAAATGATGACTGAAACTGACGAGGAAAAAGGAAATCAATAAATCAATGATTTGGTGGTAGAAAGAGGGGGCGCAATAAAAATACAAAACAAAATAACACAGCCATAAAGTCAGAGATAATCGAAGCAAATATATCGACTGTCTTTAAAGATGATTATGTCAAGAAAGAAAACGATGAATAAAAAATAAATCGGAAGTATTTCTTCCTTCTTCATTGCATCAATCCCACTCACTTCCGCTTCAGATTTGCTATGTTGATTAATGCAATCTTCAGCACTCCGCACTAATGTCGCTATATTAACTTAGAAATTTTCTCCCGCTTTTGTTTTTCATTTAATTTTTTGAAAATTAAATTTTGATTTTATTTGAGTTTTTGAACTTTTCTCCATTTTTTTTAAAATATTTTCTAATTAGCTTGACTTTTATAAATACTATAAAAATTTCTCTTGAATTTTATCTAAGAATAATATTTCAAAGCTTTCCTCCCTCTCTTATTAAAAGCATCCTTTATATCGACCTCGTTTACTTTCCACTTTTATCGTATTACGCTCTGTTTGCCCCTGTTTCATTGCGGTCGCAAGCACTTTATAGAATTTTTCACATTGCAAAACTCATAGAAAGTACAAAGCCGCAGTGAGGTGTGCAAAATGCAACGTGAAAAACGAATTGGTAACAAAAGCTATTATGTTTCCACATTATATAATCATTAAAACATAATACAAACCAATTATAAAACACAGTTTTACTCTCTCTTCGTCCTTTTGTTTTTACTCGTCTCCAACTTTTTAAATATCTCTTTATCTCTCACTGTAACACATCATCATATGTAATCAAATTTAATGCTGAGTTAAATCAGGGGATATTTTATTTCGGTGTTTTATAACTAAACAATTGTTAAGATTCGATTAAACAGGCAAAAATAAACTAATTTTATTCTATAAGTCACATATGTACTCATAATAGAGATTCTCTCTTTATCTGATCATTATTTATTTATTCGCTCAATTTTGTTATTAAGCATAAATATCAACTAAATGAAACTAAACGTTTTACAAGGTTTATCGAAGACACAATTGTTAAATAAATATAAATATATATATAGATGTTATTTGTTTTACTTTTAGCAATACGTTTTGAATGAATTCAATTTGTGCATTTTTAGCTAAATGTATATATATATATATATATATGTGTTTGTGTGTGTGTCTCTGTTTATATATATATATGTATATATATATATATATATATATATATATATATATATATATATATATATATATATATATATCAAAAAGAGAAATAGTATGACCTAGAGAGATATACGACGATTACTTTGGTATTTCATATATGCAAGAAAGATGTTTCGATACTAAGAAGTAGATGGTTGTTAGATATTAAAATTAGGTTTATGGTTCTATAAAATATCTAGACTATATTTTATATGTTTTATATAAAATTAGATTATTTTATAATTTATCATAAAAACAATTTATAGAACCACGACCTTGTATAATAAGTCATCCACCATTCACTTATATATATATATATATATATATATATA
Source organism: Euprymna scolopes (assembly GCF_053919585.1). Lineage (NCBI taxonomy): Eukaryota > Metazoa > Mollusca > Cephalopoda > Sepiida > Sepiolidae > Euprymna > Euprymna scolopes. Next base: position 3,015,872 of record NC_136513.1, read on the forward strand.
TATATATATATATATATATATATATATATTCGATGGTAAACAGTTATATATTGTCGCTACTAACAGCAATTTGTTTCAATTAATAAGACTTCGTCGGCGGACCCTGAATCATTCGACGCTATGGAAAAAAAGAAAAGACTTAGCTCTTCAAAAAAAAAAGAAGACTATAAAAGTTACAAGCTCTCTAATGGTATATATATATATATATATATATATATATATATATATATATATATATATATATATGTACATGTGTGTATTTTTGTGTATGTATATATGTGTATATGTGGGTATGTGTATATATATATATGTGTGTGCGCGTGTGTGTGTATCTCGTTATTAATATGTATACTTTCACATTTACAGTGTCTATAAATCCTAATATTGAAATGCGATGACTCAATCTTTTATACTTTTTTTTAGAGAGTTGGCAACTTTTATACATGTTTTTTGTTTTTTTAACAACTCAATCTTTTCTTTTTTTTCTATAGTGTGGAATGGCTCAAGGTCGCCTGATGAATTCTTATTGACTGAAACAGGTGGCTGTTTGTAGCGACCAAACGTAACTGTTTACCCTCGAATAAATAATCTCGTAAAACATATTTTGCTCTTGCTATCGAGCACTATCAAAAACCTCGGTGTATTCATTAGTTTCTGCTTTTGAATATTTTAAAACTAAATTTATATATATATATATATATATATATATATATATAAATGTTTGCGGACATGCTTGTAAAATAAATAAATGTAAAAAATACATATGTGTTTAATATTTTTGTAATTTATTCATTATGTAATTACGTATAATAATCCAGTTTAATTAGCGTATATTTTGTTTATCTGAAACGAATAGAAATTCATTAATGAAGGTGTAGGGCGTGTAATTAGTTAAGCCTTATTGAGTGCTATTTAATACCATCAGCATTAAGACGTACGGTAATATATATATATATATATATATTACATTATATTGTACTTAGTGTAATATATATATATATATATATATATATACATATATCACCACTTCCTGCACTGATAATTGCGAAACCTGAAACATTAGTATCTGTAGGTATAAAACAATTGTTTATAATTTATCATTATACAACCTATTTAAGGAGTAACGTTTAAAAGCTGATAAGTGTTTGAGAAATAACGAGGCGGCCGGCTCGCCTTGTACGAAATCGCTATTTCCAGTTGCTTGATCAATTTAGATTAATGTTGTCTGTATGTGGCTTGATAATTTTTAGTTATTTGATCATCATGTCATATGATAGTGGCCCAGGCGTAATGTTCTTTGCTAATTGAGTTAAATGTGGCTTTGTGGTGGTGTTTGAATTATTTGATCAGTGGCATCGCACTTTCTTACTTAGGAAGATCTAGGTATTCAAATATGTATTACGTACTATAATATATGTATGCCAAATTTACCTTTCTCGTGAATATTGTTTAACTCTACTCATTCGAGCAGGTAATCCATGCCAATAAATTTTGAGAGAGTGAGTATATTATGCTTTTAACGCGTTCTTAATCAACTCGCAAAATAAAGTTCTATTTCATGTTGTAATATTATTATCTACTTGAAGGAGTCTTACGAGAGTCAAATGAGATGTGCAAATATCGTGAGTTTTTTTAGACTGGATTAGTAAATTAAATTTTTGAAATGTCAACCGATAAATCAGATGATAAACGAAAAAACATGTTTCATACTGAATATAGTTGATCTTACATAACATGCATCATCAGATAGAGATAAATATATGTTTGAATAAAAAAAATCGTTAAATTTAAATCACATATGCTAATGATAATTCCATATGTTAAAACTATAAACTGGTATTTATAATCTGATTTGAAACTGGGGGTACTGCTTTTTCTTCTAACCTTCTGTAAAATTTTAAGACATATATATATGCATATATATATATATATATATATATATATATATATATATATATATATATATATATAATCTACAGTGTTCTAATGGATTTGTTTTTATTTCTTTATATATTTCGAGGAAAATATTTTCCTCATTTTTTTTTTTAAACAGTGATCACCACTTATCAAGGCCCGGAAGCCACTCAGGGATAAGTGTTATTGCAAGTACATTACGTTAGTGTGGAGATTTGAGGAAGTGTTTAAATATGGGGGCGGTTCATTAGGAATTTGTTAACATTGAACTTGAAGACATCCAAGTTGTAGTCCAGTGGCAAGCAGGCAGACGGAACAGAGTTCCACAGGCGTGCAGTTCTAAGAAAGAAGCTGTGTTCATGGAATCCGCGTTTTGATTTAGGCACAGATATAGAGTGGGGAAATTTTTTCATAGTGGATTCAGCTAGACGGGTGTTTTTCGTGAAAGATTGGCGAGGGGGGACCAGAGATTGGAGTTCAGACGAGTACCTGCCATGGAAATGACGATAAAACAAGGATAGGCTCGCAACGTCTCTTCTGTTGGAGAGAGGTTGCAGGGTAGAGAAAAGGGCATCCCCCACTAAGCTACGAAGTCTATTTTGTACTCTGTCAAAGCAGGATAGGCTGTTTTTAGCAGCGCCTGTCCAGATATGACAACAGTATTCCATCCTTGGACGTACTTGGCTTTTATATAGATAGAGAATTGCATCAGTAGTGAGATATCTTCTGGAGCGGTAGAAGGATCCCACCATCTTTCCAGCGACCTTGGCAACAGACTTGATGTACGTGTTCCATTTCAGATCAGGAGTAAAGGTCAAACCCAGAAGCTTGCCAAAACACGTAAAAAAATTGTAGAGTTTTCCAATCTCTTGAACACCGTGTATATTAAAAATTGTGTCCGGAACCATGTCAAAGTGAAAAGATACTTTTTCAGGTAATTATCTTTTTAAATATAATTTATTATATTTTTCATGGCGGAGGCTATGAATGCATATGCCAACTGTCTGATTCTATTATGTTAGTTGTTTATATTGCATGTTTTAATATTTGGTGTATTATGCTAACTTTTTGGTAGTCTTTTTTTTACATTGCCGTGTATCCAACAATTCAGCAAAGTAAAATTGTAATATGTTATTATTAATCGAAATGGTCCTTGCTATAATTTATTTATTTCCTTATTGTTGTTCTTTTTAGTTAACTCATGTATACAGTAGCTCATGAATAATTAATTGTTAATTTAATTTTTCAAATTGGATTTAATATACTCAGAATTAATGTTTCTGTTAATTATTTATAAAAATATACAAGAAGGAATAACTTCTACACCTTTACTGTTTTACCTCTGTTATATGGCGGGGAAACATTGTACATATATTCAAATATAGGCACATATATGCCATTACATGATGTGTTTATATATTTTGATGTAATATTACAATGTTTTAGAGGAAAAATAGTATTATATTCTTATTAGCATTATATATGACCTTCAGGATTATATTATTTACTGTAATCTATATCGGGTGCGAGAGATATTTATTTTGGTCATGCATTAATGAAAATGATATAATGTATACTATATTATAAAAGATAGTCCAAGTCTCAATCTATTAATTAGTTTTAGACGTAACTTAGAAGTGAGCAAAGCTTCTTTGATGCGAAGTTAACCAATGTTTTTATCCGTTGCCAAGATGCTACCTTTGATGCATCTGTTAGTATTTATGTTATTTTAGTGTAAAATATTTTAAAAATAGTGATCGTTATGTTTGTGCTTGCTCATTTATCCTAATGTGTATACGTTTCATGATACTACCTATGTAAACATTTCTAAACAAGAGCATCCTAACTTGTAAACTTTAGTGTTCATAAAATGATTTCCAGCAGGTGCATACATGGGGTATCTTCATGTTTGCGTGTAGTAAGCTTCTTTCCTATATAATTTGGTTGTAATTACTTACTTGGCTGAGGTTAAGCTCTAACAGCAAGGAGGATCTAACGGCACGAGGGTGTTCAATGGTGAACTGAATACATGGGTCTGAATTAGAAAATATAGTGCAGATATTTCCTCACATGTTATCTCCAGAACTTCGTCGACGTGTTTTGATAGGAATATGACTGAGTGGCAGGTGTTATAGGGCTTGATGCATTTATCTATTCATCTAAAGTATGTTTTGGCAATTATTATCTATATGAGTCGATTAATGTCAGAGGACGTAAGAACAAAGCATTATAAGTTACTGTATGAGTTGTGATTGATGATTAGATCAAGTACTGGCTACGAAGAAATTGAGATGTACAGGATACAGATATTTAAAAAGCAGGTATCGAAATTAAACTGTGGCAATGAAATAAATAAATAACTGTGTAAATAAATAATGGAAAAGTATATAAATAACAAGTATAATTTCTGCATTGAAATTGTTTTGATTTGGTTTCATATTCTGCCGGACTGTTGAATACTCGACATAGAACATAAAATAAATTTGTAAATTACTAGTTGTAATAATAATAATAAAAATAATAAAAATAATAATAATAATAATAATAATAATAACATTAAATATAATATCAAAATGAAATAACTAAAAATATAATAGAATATCATAGCAAAAAATCTATAATCATATCAAAAAATATAAATGATTTATATAAAGAAACTAAGTGTATTCAATTGGCTGCAGAAGCATTCATTCACTGAGATATAGTTTCAGAAACTATTTTCAGTGCACACGGCTTTCAATATATATGACATTCATACCATATGACAAAGAGGAATTTTATCGAAATTTATTACGGGACAGTTACAGACATAAGATATCTGTAGTAATGTCGTTTTTCAGGAAAGATTTACTATTGATTTATATATATATATATATATATATATATATATATATATATAGAGAGAGAGAGAGAGAGAGAGAGAGAGAGACGGAGAGTAAGAAAGAAAGAGAGGGAAGGAGAGAGGGATTTACAGAAAAATTACTTGGTTTGTATTCGTTTTTCAACGCCGACAATTTTCTAGCAAAATGCTTATAGCTTACTTCATTTACGTCATATGCACACACGCATACACACACGCATACACACACACGCATAGACACACGCATACACCCACACCTACACACGCAGACACACACACACATATATATATATATATATATATGCATATGTAAGTATATATATATGTGTGTGTGTGTGTAGGTGTGGGTAGATGTGTGTGTATGCGTGTGTATGCGTGTGTGTATTATATATATAAGTATATATATACATATATATATACATATATATATGTATATATATGTATATATATACTTATATATATAATACACACACGCATACACACACACGCAGACACACACTCATATACCTACACCTACACACACACATATATATATATACTTATATATGCATATATATATATTGCTATATATATATACACACACATATATATATATATATATATATATATATATATATATATATATATATATATATATATATATAGCAAATACATCTTAGTATGTAAATAGTTTTCTTCCTTGCAAAGATAATTGGGTCAACAAATCCACGCTGTGTATTTGATTTTTTCCTATATTTTTAATCCAATTAAATTACTCTTTTTTATCGCCACCATTTGACATTTATTTTATTTTATTTTATTTTATTTTTATTTTAGCGCGTTTTATATTCGATTGTATTCATTCGTCGTTTTGAATAAACTTGTGTTTAGAAAATCTTCTCCATTTAAGTGGACTTAATTTAAATAAGCGTTTCAGCTTTCAGGATGAGGGTGGACCTCTGTTTTGCATCTTTATATAAATTATATATATATATATATATATATATATATATATATATATATATATATATATATATATTAATAGATAGATACATATGTATATATATACAAATATGTATATATATATATAAGTATATGTATATATATATATATATATATATATATATATATATATATATATATATATATATATATACAGAGAGAGTAAGAGAGAGATTATATATGCCTGTATTTATATATGTTAAAAATATATATTAATTTAAATGTATTTAAATATGTGTATATTATGTGTTTGTATATTAATGTTTGTATATATGCATATAATTATGCAGTGTAACCCGAATATAAGAGATGTGTCTCATGTCCCAACGGCTCTTTTATATCCGGGTTACACTTATGCCCGGAGTTCATGTATCCGGATCACACTACAGTGTACTACATTATTACACGATGTTATTTGTGACCAGAGAAAATCTCTCTAATATCCTTTATCTTATATTCTGATCTCTTATATCCGGGTTACATCGTATTGCATGCATATACATATATACAAGTAAACTTAACGCATATGCAACATTTTTATAAACACACACACACACACACACACACACACACATATATATATATATATATATATATATATATATATACTCTCGTGAGAAAAAAAAGAGGGGCAAACAAATCTTATACATTTTATTGCACTAAAAGCTATATTGAACAAAGAACAATTAAACAAGGAAACTTAAACGAGACTAATAACGGAAAATAAGACATTTACTTTAATAAATGCTTCAGATATAATCGCATTCCCTTTTGATTTCTTTACGAGATCAATCATTTTAGACATGCTCTTAACCAAAATGGAGCACTTTGAAGAGGACATGCTATTTCATTCGCTTTGCACAGTTTCCCACAGTTTGCCATTGTTCGTAAAAGTTCTTCCAGCCAATGCACAAGATATTATGGGCCAATATCCACGATAAGGTTTTAATCGGGGCTTTCACCTGGCCAAAATATACCATCAATTGAATTATCAGAATTATTAGATCATTTTTTGTGACTTTAGCAGAACGGTTGTTGATGTTAAAAAATAATGTTCTGTGATACTCCCATCTTCTGCATACTTAGTAACAGTCCTGTTTCTGATATTCGAATGTATTCCTTTGCATTGATTGACTTCTCACATTTAATAAGTTTTCCAACTCCTGCTGCAGTAAAACTTGCTGCAGTAAAAGTCCCCCATACAATTATCTCTCCATTCCCGCGTTTAACTGTCATTTTTATGCCACTTGTCGAAAATCTTTCTCCAGTTCTTCGATTGCATCGTTTGGGATCATCAGGAATATAACTAACGAGACAGAATCTTGATTCACCTAACCAGAAAAGATTCCTGAACCAGTCTGTATCTTTCATGTCATAACACGATCAAATCTTTTTCTATCATTGATTTTCTTCTTAGATAAAAATGGTCTCTTTGCACACCTTTTAGAAGAAGATCACATTTCTTTCATTCGTCTAGATATTATTTATCTAGAAAGAGAATTTCCAGTCTCTGTTTTGAATTCTTTGCTATGGTCAAAATAAGTTTTCTTTCGATCCTTTAAAACCGTTTTTTAAGCATGTGGTCGTCCTTCAAAATAAATGCTCTAGGGTGACCAGATCCAGATTTCCATTTTACCAAGCATTCGATTAGAACCTTTGACTAATTCGCTTCGCTACAGAAAGAGATGTTTTCACTTTTTCGTTTCTTAAAATCTCAAAAATCTGCTTGTAATTCATTTCGGACTGCCTTAATCCTGCAATTCGTGTTTTTATATCCATGACAAGATGCGGTCTTAACATTTTTAGGATTCATTTTTCACTTATTATTATAAGTTATAATAGTAATGATCTGAAAATAGACATTTTCGGTTGAAATTAACAAAAATGCATGAAAAAATATTGAAAAATCGATTTCTTCCTTCTTTCACCCTTAGCCCATTATTTTTTGCTCACGAGTATATATATATATATATATATATATATATGGTAGAGATTTAGAAGGCTATCACAATGCGAGAAATTACATATAGTCGGTGTTGTTGAGAGAAGACGAAAACAAGTGGTGATTTACAAATCAATAAGTACACACATATATGTCTATATATACATATATTTATTCAATTGTATTACGTATAAATGTCTTACTTGTTATTTCTGTGACACAATCCATTATATTTCGGGAACAAATTCCCTGTTCAAATGGTGGATGTGACAGATGGATTCAAAGCTTGCCGGATGATGAAGCGAAAAAATTAATTAAATAGCTGTGTGGAACCTCGAAGACAATGTAAGGAGGGGGCTTATATGTATAGCGTGTAATTAACATATGATTGTAGTTGTTAGATGTTTCTTTTTTGTTATTTATATATATATAAGTAGATTGTAGTTTGCTTGAAGCATTGTTGAAGAAAATTATAAGGTAAAATTAAATGCCAAGAACAATGCGAGATTTTTGTTTTATATAGAGTAAAATTAAATGAAAACAAAAGAAATAAATTTCTTTTTTTTGTTGTTTGTTTTTTCTTTTTCACACAAATTTTAACTCTAAACAACAGTAATTTTTTTCTGTTGTATTCAATGGTGCTATAAATCTCAATATATTTCAGACCTATTAGTCCTTTTTCAAGAGAAGACAGTAGAAGAGTGTTCAAAATTGGAAAAGTTGCTATAGAGTTTGCCACGTGATACCGTGAAATATAGAACAAAAAATGACGTTAGGAGAACGTTAAAATAAATCAGTTGGTGTTTAAAATACTTGTTGCGTCTGTGAATCAAGGGAGATGACTATTTAATCAAGGGTTGAAGGGAAGCAACTCTGTGATATTTTATTAATCTTTTAATTATTTTAAAACGATAATTTTTTTCTTTTATTATTTTTTATTTTAATTATTGTTTTTCTTATGTTTTAAACTTATATTATAAAAGCGGAGCTCAATTCCAGTCTATTGTTTAGTGTGGGAGTATTTTTTGAAATAATTAAAGATTCGAGAATACGAATAGGTCAGCTTCGTATTCTCGAATCTTTAATTATTTCAAAAAATACTCCCACACTAAACAATAGATTGGAATTGAGCTCCGCTTTTATAATATAAGTTTAAAACATAAGAAAAACAATAATTAAAATAATAAAAGAAAAAAAAATATTGTTTTAAAATAATTAAAAGATTAATAAAATCTCACAGAGTTGCCTCCCTTCAACCCTTGATTGAATAGTCATCTCCCTTGATTCACAGACGCAACAAGTATTTTAAACACCAACTGATTTATTTTAACGTTCTCCTAACGTCATTTTTTGTTCTATATTTCACGGTATCACGTGGCAAACTCTATAGCTGCTTTTCCAATTTTGAACACTCTTCTGCTGTCTTCTCTTGAAAAAGGACTAATAGGTCTGAAATATATTGAGATTTATAACACCATTGAATACAACAGAAAAAAAATTTACTGTTGTTTAGAGTTAAAATTTGTGTGAAAAAGAAAAAACAAACAACAAAAAAGAAATGTATTTCTTTTGTTTTCATTTAATTTTACTCTATATAAAAAAAAATCTCGCATTGTTCTTGGCTTTTAATTTTACCTTATAATATATATATATATATACATGTATATATACATATATATATATATATATATATATATATATATATATATTCTTAGTTCATAACTTGTATCTTTTGCATGTATATTCTTTGTCTATTTCGTTGTCTTTTTTACTGCTAGGTATTATTCTTTTATTTGTTTAATTCATCTATGTCGTTGCTCTTTCAGTGGAATGACCTGGTCCGTATAAGTCAAGCAAGTTGCTCGATGGCTTGCATGGGGAAGGAGAGATGCAGAAGGCGGATGTGAAAGATGAGGGTAGGTTAGTGTGTGTGCGGGATGGGATGCTGTTGGCCGACTGTTGGGAGTGTTTAGGTTAGAGGATGTGGTTGTAAGGGATCGGATGATAGGTGGGAAGAGGGGGCACTGGATTGTCTTTTCTTTGGACATTTGTTATTTTCTTTATTTTATTAAAACTTTAAATGATTTTAAATGGAACTTTTTTAAGTCTTTATTTTTATTTTATTTATTTACTTATGTATTTTTGTCCGTGTTAACGGTTAGGACTAGTAGGTTAACGATATTTGTATGTATTGAGTATTCGAGGTCTAAGGGCTATCGTAATTTAATTTATTTAATTGTTTACTTAATTTAAATTAGTTTACTTATCCTTCTGCCTCGAGTGGCCCTTTAAGTGCCAGCTTGGTATGTTTGATCATTGATTCTAGGTTTGTCAACTCATTAGTTTTCGTTGTTTGTCTTTATATATATATATATATATATATATATATATATATATATATATATATATATATAAAGACAAAAAACGAAAACTAATGAGTTGACAATAATGAGTTATAATATATATATATATATATATATATATATATATATATATATATATATATCTTTTCTTTTCTTTTCATAGGCTTGTATAGTTGTTGTTACGTGTAAGTTATTGCCGGTAACAGAAGTATTTCTATAATCTGTTTGATGGCGCGCAGTTATGATATTTAGTGTTTAGCTTTAGTAGATTTATTTAATTTTATTTGTTATATACATATATGTATATAACCCCCTTACACACGCACGCATATATATATACACACACACACACACACACACACATATATATATATATATATATATATATATATATATATATATATATATATATATATATTAAATGAAACCCAAGGAAGTGTTTACGTGATATACGCAGTGGTAGACTTCAATCTAATATAAATAACAGTATTTAGATATAGGAAATGTAATCCCAATCGAATTTAAAAAGCTCGGTACGTAATAGAGAGTAGAGCTTATTATTCTTATATATATATATATATATATATATATATATATATATATATATATATATATATATATAAGCTGAATGTCTGTGTGTGTGTTTCTGGCCACGAATAGGCTCCTATATGGTTGACTATTTTAAAAAATTGATTGCATATAATGTATTGAGACACAGGAATGGGTATATTTGATCTGGCAGAACGGTCGTTCATTAAAATTCTGTGGTCTGCGTTCGCGCCTGGTCCATAAAGTATGGAAATAAACAATTTAAAAATGAAAAAAAACGTTTACAAGTGTTTTTTTTTTATATAGATGTACATAAGAATACTTTGATAAGTATGTTTTAACTTAAATAGGGATGGTATGATAAAATTTTAGGGTGTGCGTTCGCGCCACGCCTCCATAGAATGGAAATAGGCACAAACTTTAATAAAGACTTTTCATATCTATCTGCGTAAGTATACTTTGATAATTATGTTTCAGTTTGAAGAAATATGGTACAATAAAATTATGGGGGTGTTCGTTCGCGTCTGACCTCCATAGAATGGAAATATTTCACAAAGTTTAACAAGATTTTTTAATATAGATCCACAGAATAGTGTGATAAGTGTTTCAGTGTTAACAGGTATGGTATAATAAATTATGAGGCTTATCTATATTATTTTTACTTTCATCATATTTTACTTTGGTTTTGATACCCACTAATTCACCCAAAATTTACAACCCTTCCTTTTCATAACCTATCATACTTTCATATATCAGTCCATTTTCTGTAGGCTGTTTTTGAACCCAGTCAACGACGCGTATTTTCTCTAGTATATATATATTTATATATATATATATATATATATATATATATATATATATATATATATATATATATATAGGTGTTCCAAAAGTCTTGGGTACATTTCAAGTCCTCATTTCTGTTCACTATAAATGGTATTAGGATAAAGATGATGTTATTTTTAAGTTTACTGCATAAGGTTTTTGTACGCCTATTTATTTTTATTTTTATTTTAAGATCCAGTAATTGCATTCATTCAACCGGAAACGCGATTTCTGTGCTTGAATTTGCAAAAACTGAATCATGGACACGTGTTCAACGTGCATGCCGAAAAAAAAAATCGGAAAACATCCATCGATAATGTTAGATATCATAGTAAATTTTAGGCTGATAGGTGTGTATGCCCAGCTAAAAGGACGATACCCTCCCCTTGGGCTTCAAAAGATCTGGTTGAACAATTTCGAACTGCCTTCCAGCGGAGTCCCCGTAAATCGACCAGAACTACAATGTCCTACAACAATTCTTAGGTGTGTCTTAAGGAGACGACTGTACATGACGCCTTACAAACTGTTAGTTCAACGGTTTGAGGACACTGATAAACCAGCTTATCATGACTTCTGTATTGCAATGCAACAGAAGATCAAAGATGGCAGGTTTGAAAACCGGCTTGTTTTTAGCGACGAGACGACTTTCCATGAAAGTTATAAAGTTAACAAACCTAAAACACGCATATGGGTTACTGTGAATTCACGTACAGCTTGAGCATTACGAAGATTCTCCAAAGCTGAGTGTTTGTGCTAGTTCCAAGAAATGACAATTCTTCTATTAAATAACAACAAACGCTGGTGAAACGTACTTCCTCGACATGCTGGTAAATGGATTGAGTGAGAAATAGTTTCATTTTCCAACGGTATGGGGCGCTACCACACCGGAGTCTCAGGGTTAGACAGTTTCTGAAGACAACACTGCCAGACAGATGAATTGGACGATCAAGGCAACATGATCACAATCTCATGCCCCGGCCTCCAAGATCTCCAGATCTCACACGATGCGATTTTCTCTGATGGTAATTTGTGCAAGGACTAGTGTATGTGCCTCCCGTTACAAAGGACGTGGATGAGCTGAAGACCCGAATAACAGAAGCTGTTGCAACCATTGACAACGCAATGTGGGGGCGCGTTTAGCAAGAATTGGACTATCGGCTTAATGTTTGCCCTTTGAATAAGTGTGCTCACATTGAACACCATTTGAACATTTCAGGAAAAACTTAATAATTCAAGCTTTCTAAATATATCAGATGAGTTTTTATATCCTTAATAGCTCTCGAGATATTCAATGTCCAAATGTACCCGAAACTTTTGGAACACTTTATATATAATAATATCATCACTAAATATTATATGAATAAATACATTTGCATATGCATGTATAAATGTCTGCCTATGTGGAAACGATTACACACATATGTATATATAGCGCATATGAAGACTCGTAAATATCCCTATATATTTATTTGCAAATATTTATAAACAAGTATGAACCTCAGTATACTTCTTCAAGCTATGGATTTAATAATGATATGTTTATTAGAATTGGTATTGCAACTATAGTAACAGGCAATCTTGGTCGAGGCACTCTTTTCATTTTGGTCTGGGTTTATCCTTATCGTTGGATTACATAAATGTTTAACATTGATGTAGCTATGTCTACCTATCTTGCTTCAGATTGGATATCCAATGTCTTGTCAGGTAGAAAATAGCTCTTATCTAATGCTCCTAAACGTTTTCAATGGTCTTAACACTAATTTACATATTATTATAATATTATCTTTTTTTGTATCTTTCTGTTTTTCTTTCACTCTTCCCTATGTTTTGCAGTTTGCAATTTAATGTTCCATTGATTTTGTTTCCTCTTTACTGCTATTTTTCCGTTTTGTTTCTTTTTTTCCTTTGATTGGTTTTCGTGTTCATTTCCACTTCTTTAGATGCGTTTTTCTTCTAATCTTTACTCGTGAGATACGAAAATGTACGAAGTTAATTATAAAATGAAAGGTTTAAATTATACCAGTATATCTTATTATATAGTGCTATTACTTTATTTTGTAACTATCATTTCAGCCCGGCGTTGTCTGGGTGTTTGGAGGTGTATAAAAAAGTGGCAGTAAGAAGACAGGCTCGAATCCGTACCACGAAGGAGGAAAAGAATGGTAAAGAAACGTGACGACTTTGCGTCCGGCAAACCGGAAGTGACGTAGGTTAAAATTAAGGCTAGAAAATCGAAAAGATGGATGACTTCTGAAAATATCGGTGAAAAAAGCGACTCCTCCCTGTAGAAAAGTGCCCAGTTAGAAGGTGAACAAATTTATGGTTTAAGCCAATTTTTCGATATTTGTCGTCTGAAAGGTCGAACTTAAAACGATACTGATTTTGTTAAAATCCGTCGTGTCTGTGGACAGTTTTAGGCAGAAATGCAAACATACATTCATACATTAATATATTTCTAGCTCAAATTTTTTACCCAAACCGATTAAAAAGCTTGGCCTATCTCTGATTACCCTTTATGTAAAATTTCAAATGTTTAGACCAGAAATTGTCCGAGTAATTTGGTAGAGACCGCAGCGGTCATTTTTTTAAAATTTGACCCCTATTATGACCCCTTAAAATTTATTGTTTTATGCTCACAGCAAGTTATTAAGTTAGATCCATGTCCAAGGAACCTATATCTAAAATTTCCAGTGAGTAGGCCCAAAATTGACAGATGAGTTTGGTAGAGTTCTCAAATGTAAAATCGTTGAACTTTGACACCTTTACAGCCGAATTTCTGATCGAAAATGGATTACAAAGATTTCCCCAAAACTCAATACGCTGTATATCAAATTTCGAGTCTGTAAACTGAAAATTGACAGAGTTATTGTGTAGGGGAATGTACACAGACAGACAGGCACTTTCACTTTCATAGATACTAGCGAGGGGTACCCGGCGTTGCCCGGGTGTTTGTAGGGGTGTGTGATGTTAAATAAAAAAGAAACCGGGGGGGTAGGATCGAAGCCGAACCCCTGAGGCGAAGTTTGAAAATAAAATCGGCCAGCCAGAAGTGAAAGATGTTTGAAAGTCGTCGAGCGTTACGACGACGACGACGATGACGATGTAAGCATTGTTACAAGCGAAGTAAGAAAAGAAAACAACGTTTTAATTAAGCGGGGTGGGGGTAAAACAAAAATATAACGTAAGGCAAACGAACGATTAAAACAGAATATGAACGAACGTTACGTGAAAATTGGCTTAAATAATACAGGGTTCAATATTCAAATTTTAAAAAATCGAAAAAAAAAACATCTCACACTACGATTCGAACCCAAAACGTTAAGATAATGAACCAAGGCCTAAACTACCTGCGCTAAAGCGGCGTATATTAAGTTTGTTCGGTTTATCAACTATTTAAAGTAAATCAGGTTACGACATCATGACGTCATCTGACGCATCCCTGTCGAAAATTGTCGATTTCGGGGTGAAAAAGTTAAGGTTTTTCTCGTTTTCTGTCTATACATCTCTCTCTCCCTCTCTCTCTCTCTCTGTTTGCGTCTCTCTCACTCTCTCTCTCACTCTCACTCTCACACACTCTCTCTCTCACTCTCTTTCTCTCTCCCTCTCTCTCACTTCGTCGGCCTTACTCTAAAGACTGGAAAATGGCGTCTGGCTGTTTTTATTTAAAAAAAAAAAATTCGATCGTTAATATTTTTGTAACCGTATTTTTTTTTTTACTTCACATGTTTGGCTTGGCTTTATTTTTCGTTTAACTATCGTATCTACCTATTTTGAATGTGGTAATAACTTTGGTAACGTTGCCATAGCGTAGAAGTTCATAGTTTAGCTTTAATTTTTTTTACCGATAACAACATTTTTAAATTGTAAATTCAGACCGCCATTAGAGGTTGCTGACCTCAAGATCACGTGACATGACACAGCGGCTTTTAAATACAAGTTGACCCAAAGTAAACGGCCGCGTGTATACTTTATGTAGAAGAGTTGGCGGCCGTATTTTTGGGGCAGTTATAAATCAATTTAAAAATATGTAATGTTTAACATTAAAATGTCACTTTTTTGGGCCTCCCCTGCAGAACATCGATCAGTTGACACACTTCTGATGGTCACTTTGGGCCACTTTTTCGATATTTTTCGTCCGGAAGGTGGGCTTTCATATGAGACCAAGTTGGTGAATTTTTGTTGTGTCTGTCGAAAGTTTTTAGCAGACACACAAACATACATACATACACAAAAACATACATACACACATTTTCGCTTATATATATAGATATAGATATATGAAATAATGTATTTTTAAGATCATAAACTGCTTCAGCCATTTACGAGACTTACTCCATATTCCCCTCCCCACCTCTTAAAATATAAGCTGTGTCGGTTATTTTGTAATTTTTTTTAGAAGGAGGTAAGGCCTGGCAGAAAACTGTATTACCATTACTTAGCCTTTTGGTTAAGACCAAATGTAGTATCGGTTCTGACGCAGCATTTTAAGGAAATCACCACTTGTCCCCTCTCCATAAACAGAAAAAGTGGTGGTAATGCTTAAGAGAATCAACAGGCACAATTAATCACACCTCAACCTCACCTAAAAAAGAAGGATTGTTAATCCCTGGCGTCCTCCAGAGTACTTTTTAAAGCCACATAATCATGCTTGCCCCCCCATAATCAACGCATGACTAAGCGGTTTTTCGAAATACATGATTTCATTTTAAATTGTTTTTATTTTTTAAATATGGATACTACATTGTAGAAACACCTTATTTAAAATCCATGCTACTCAAAAAATAAATATTTCAAAGTGCAGATAGTGATTAGGCAACACTTGCTTTACAATAAACTAATAAAGAAATTTGATGGAGAAACAGATACAAAATGTTACCTAATACTAAACAAAATATGGAGATAAGACATGTCAGTTTCTTATTTTATAAATTGTTAGGTGAAAGTACAGAATAGTTCCCTTCTTCATATTAATAATGTTTTTCTAAAAAAAATATTATTATTTTAGCACTCTCCGTGTGTGTTATCCCATCTCCTTCGTCTTGAAATAATGTATGAAATTAAGTAAATATGAGATCGTAAAACAGATGTATAGGTTTGTTTTCATATTTATACATTCCAACCCGCGAGTAAAATGTACGTATGATTTTGCATTTTTTTTTTGCTTGATTTTGTTTTTTTTTTATTAAAAAAACATAAAAAAAATGAGTTGATGTCATCAGTTAGAATTGAAATTAAAAAGAACTGAGCATTCCACCCTGAGAAAAAATCAAATGTACGCGCATGCGCACTAACAAACAAAATGTCAGCTAATGCTTAAGGAACATATTACATGTAAATTTGCCGATATATGTATGCTATATACATGCATGTAAGAAAAAATATTATTCGCTATAAACCACCCTTGGTGCATGAATATTATTTCTTGAGCATCTCAGTGCTATGTAACTAGTAGTTTAATAGTTTACCTGTTAGATATTTACACACATACGTCTACTGTTTTATTTATATAGATTACAAAATTATACGTTAATACTCTTACCCGTATATACACGTGTGAATTTCTTCTCTCTCTCTCTCTCTCTCTATTCCGTCTGATGATTTGGTCTTTACACTCGAACTGATGACCCCAATTGAGGACGAAATTCGAGTCTTGGATTTCCAGCTTCGCTGTTATGGCTCTTGTGAGCTGCGACATTATATATATATATATATATATATATATATATATATATATATATATATATATATATATATATATATATACCCGGAAATTAGGGTATCAAATATATATTCATTCGATTAATTTACTTACGTGCAGAAAGCTTCGTTACTTATTGAAAAGGTTTAATACTTATGACGGTATTTCGTCAGTCTTTCGTATTCATGAAAATCATATCAGTCTCAACCTATAAGTATTCAGCCAATCTCTTTGATGATCCTACTTTTAATTTCTCGTGAATTCAATCTTGTTTGTATGATTTCGTTACATTTTATTCGGGAAAATATAAAAAAACACGTAAGTCACATTTATTCATATAAGGCTGTTGATAGTTCGGTAAAATTTATAGGTTATGTATAGATGTAATAACGTATATTGGCCTCGTTACATGAATAAAAAAAAACACCTGCACGATTTCTCCGTCGCTCAAGTTTGGCTTAAACTTTAAGTTTTCTTTTATAGCTACGCACACTGGGTGGGTGCGTCTTATTTTAAATTTTTGCATGTATTCCTACCCAAGCTATATCGTTGTTTTATTATTATTATTATTTAGCAGAAAAAAATAATGCCTATCTTTTGTGTATAATTTTCCATGATATTAGGCATGATTTTTTTTTATTACTGTTTATGACTTATTTTATGGACAAAGCTCGTTTAAATTGACTACAACTATAGTTTATGTCATAACCACGTTAATACACCACGGTAGTAAAGCGATGTTTAGTTTTGTCAGTACTCCAATGGATGACCATGACTGGCTGTTGTATTTAAGAATGTTCTCTGCTTATCCATACATTACTTACAGTTGTGTTGAATTTTAATTTGTCGCTGCATTCAGGCAGTGCCGGTCTAAGCGTGGTGTAAGTAAAGCTTGCACACCCTTTCTTCACCATAGTCTCTGCGCAAGAACTATTAAAAAAAACTTCATTTTTTCTCACGTCTTTACGAAAGTTTGTGAGTTTCCAAGTGAATATTTTTATTATTCGCCGCCTAGTTTTATTACTATTAGTAATATTCAACTATTGGGCAATCCATGTAAATTCTCGATGATAACAACAAGCGTATTTCCCGAATATTTTAAGCATGCTTCGTTTCGTATTTATAATCATTTTAAGCATGTTTCGTTTTGTATTTATAATCATTTTAAGCATGCTTCGTTTCGTATTTGTAATCATTTTAAGCATGCTTCGTTTCGTATTTATAATCATTTGATGTCCCGTAATAACTATTTTCTAATAATAACTGATAGTTTTATTTAATATTTTAATGTTTTCGCCAAAATTCAAATGCATGTGTCTCTCGTCCAAAAATAAACCGATAACCACTTTTTTAAATGATATTTATAAAATGGCATTGTATTATTCAATGGAATGACGAAATTTGCTTTCGGAATAATTTATTTTCAAATGGAGAAATTCGAAAGTCTTTACCTGAACGACATCAAGTTAATTATCAATCTTTATCCTTGTTCTAATCAAATCTTGTTAATCTATGAGAAACGTGATACGTATAAATAATACCTTAGCGTGGCATTATGCAGATTACAGTGATTAGCATTTATTCACTCATAACTTGCACATTGAAAATCACTTGTTATAATAGCATTAGCCTTCTACGATGTAGTTATAATTGATAGGATGTTTTCCTTTGCATCTGAGTGACAATGAGAATGTTAAAATTTTAATTTTATAAGTTGCTTTTTTTTTTAAGTATAATTAAATATCAGTATGTTCTCTTCTTTCTAGCTTTTCGACGCTAGTGACTTTACGTTTTAAAAGCACTTTTCAGATTATATTTGCATATTACGTCTTTATACGAGCAGTATCGGTTCAGTTAGTTTCTTTTTACCCTGCTTCATCTATACTTGTAGATATATTGACAAAATCCTTTGTTAAGAGCGTATCTGATGTTGATTAGTATCGGATGGAATCAGTGCCATTGTTTGTATTATGATCATCCGTCATTTGATTATCTATAAAAGTGAAAGTGTATGTGTGTGTGTGCCTGTGTGCATTTCCATACGCAATAACTCTGTCAATTTTAAGTCTACAGACTCGAAATTTGATATACAAGCTACATTGATGGGAGCCCAAAACAGTACATTGTAAGGAGTCATAATAGGGGTCAAATAAAAAAAAAATTGACCGTTTTTTTTGTTGCTTTTTTTTTTTTTGCTCAGCATACATCTCCAAACACCCGGGCAACGCCGGATCAAAATGCTACTATATATATATATATATATATATATATATATATATATATATATATATATATATATATATATATATATATATATATATATATATGTATGTAATTTTCATAGAATTTTAGAACCATTATCTTACTTTTAAGAATTATTTGGATTTCGGTGGCGTGGAGGTTTCCATAGTCCTTCATTTTCACAGGTCCATACTCAGCTAGGTTTTCTAAATTCTTAATTTTAAATTGGAGGTATTATTGAACGGTAAATTTATCTCGCGACATATTAATTATTTTCATGTTTATTATTTTTATTTATTTATTCTTATTACTTTTACACAAATGATCCGAAATTACTTACTGACAAACACCGGTGACAAAAACGCGGAAGTCTAGCCGACATATTTCCCCATTACTCCCCACCTCTTTCAATATCCATTTTTGCAAATGAATTTGCTCAACACTCGTTTGCTTTGACTTCTTGCTGGCAATGGCTATTAG
Source organism: Euprymna scolopes (assembly GCF_053919585.1). Lineage (NCBI taxonomy): Eukaryota > Metazoa > Mollusca > Cephalopoda > Sepiida > Sepiolidae > Euprymna > Euprymna scolopes. The sequence goes on from NC_136513.1 coordinate 3,035,725, forward strand.
TGTTCATTGGAAGTTGAGTACCATTCCTCTTCGCACTCATCCGGCGGTGGTCTTGTTACTTCTCCCTCTCATTGGTCTTTCTATCCTCCTTCACTCTTTTCTACAATTTGGTGCGCTGCCAGTTGATGCCAATACTATAAGTTTTTGGGGGAAAAAGGAGTAGTCAACTAACAATCTTTTTCTTTCACTTTTTATAGTTGCGATTTCTATAGTGCAGGTTACCGTCTTTCATCCATATGGATCAGTTTCCAGTTTTTGTGTTTTACCCGTTCTAGTATTGTCTCCAGTTTGTGTTTGAACCATTTAATCACATATTCAAAGTGCAGTAGTCGACTCCCATGGAGTCCTGCTCGTTTTTATATACGTTTGGGGTAAGTGTTACACAATCTCCTATTATGTGGTTGATCGTTTCATCTTTATATCAACTAAGTCTACATTGAAATCAAAATCCACGGTTCTATTTTGTTAAGTTGCATTCTTAATAAAATGTGATCTGCTTAGTCACAGAAATATTTTATATATTATATTTATGAAGGTTTGCAAGCATGTAGTACCTGTCGTAGTTTGATATCACTTCGTATGCCTAAACGTCACTCTATAAGAGTGATTAACAAGAGGTATAAATTGTGAGTTGAATGATAAAGAATAATATAAGAGCGTTAGAAATGGTATGAGTATTGAACAAGATTTCCTTAATTACGAGGCAACTTATTATAATATTTTTAATATTGGATAAGACACCACAACTATATTTTACACTGAAAAAGAGACTTGCCGTAAAATATTTTACAAGACAAATATTCTTATGAAACAAAAATGCTCATGGAAATTCCGACTAAATTTATGCACACGGCAATAAGAATTTTTTTCAAATTTTATGAATGTTTTAAAAGAAGAAAGAAGACAGTGGAGATCATTGGAACATCGTTCAAGAGAATAAAGATTATGTATAGAATAATACATGTTCTGTGACAAGGCTTGTTAACTATGAGAGGGCGAAATCGATATTGTACTGTCTCAATGTAAGAAAAAGTGTTCAGCTTTGATTATACTAATTTGACTTTTTTCTGTATATCATGCACGTACAGCCAAGGATTTGTCAATCTTATTTTTTAATGGAATTGTAATTTCTGAACGCATAGAATTGACGTCTATTATTTTATCATAAAATGTTTATTTTCCTTCTATGTTATAAAAAAACTGAAACAGAAAACAGTTACAAAATGATCGAGAAAAGAAAAGACAATCTATATTTATGTTGGCAGAATAAATCTGGTAGAAAATATTCCGCGATTTTTTTTAATTTTCTTTTTTGTTTTTTTTGTTGTCAGGAAAATCACAATCGAACGAGGAAAATCGTCCATTGAGATGAAATTCTCATTAGATAGTCTGATTGCATCAAGAAAGAAGACATTTCAGCCTCCGTTTCTACTTTATTTAAATTTGATTTTCCTTTTATTTTATGCCTTGAGATATAATTTATTGTGCATCACTTAGTTTTTATCTTCTAGCAAAATGTCAATTGTTTAACCTTTTCCAAATGCTTTCGACAATAAAAAAATGTAAATTGTTTCCAGAAAATCCCCTCTTCTCTCCTTTTCCGACTCTTTCTCACTTTCTTTGTATATATATATATATATATATATATATATATATATGTGTGTGTGTGTGTGTGTGTGTGTGTGTGTGTGTGATAGCAGTACCTGTGTACCATCTTTGATCGATGGAAGTATGAGACAAAGCCAAAATCGTCGGTGAAGATTCCCTTACAAAACAAAGTTAAACAAGTGAAGCATGGTCCCCTGTGAGTGCACAGTGACCGAGATATAAAAAAAACATGACTGTTCAGCATTTGACCCCATTTAGGCCCGAAAGTCCCCAGGGTACGTCAAATCCTGGTGAAAATGAATAAACGGTGCAGTTTTAGGCCTTGGCGAATGTAAATCTGAGTTCTGCAACACGCAAAAAAGAAATGACAAAGTTCATGATTCCCCCCCCATTTAGCCCCAAAAGTCAGCAATGCCTTAACATATTTAAATTTAGTTCAGCACCATGCAAAACTGCTAAATAAATATACACAGAAAATTTGGGACAAATAAGGTAAAAAAAATCCAAAATTTGGAGTGTTTTTATTAGCCCTAAAAGAGCCCCTGTGGCACACCCAAGATTTATCACGAAGCATAAATAAACAAAATTATATAGAAATCAGTTAAAACTTTTCAGTAAGTTTTATAAAATCTAAACCATAATTTTTTTAAGAAGTCACCTCTAGAGGGGCAACCGCAATTGTCACAGAAAATCCGTTCTGTTACTTTTTTTGACGCATATCATGTTTAATGTTTGTGAAAATTTTCAAAAAATTCCAAGACGTAGTAGATTGTAAAAAGTGCGGGCGGACGAACGGATGATAATGAATTTACAGATCCACCGTCCTTTCGTAGGAGGACCAATAAGTTTGTTCTCGGGACCATTGACGGCCCTGGAAAATAGCAAGCAGTAGCGGCCGTGGCCAAAATGAAATAATCTGGCTTTCACTGTCGGGCATTGTCTAGTAATGACAGCTATAATCTCTGGATGTGATTGTCAGCACTAGTGGTGGCAGGCGATTAGTGCTGGGTCCATTACTTATAAAGTGTTGCATCGGTCTGTCGGCTAATGACGGATAAATCTTTCTAGACTGCAGCAGCATTTAAATTTCATTCTAATCAAGAGTATTTAATGCATGTATATATTACCATAGAAAAATGTCGTGTATGTTTGGTCCTCGGTTCCTGGTGGAGAAATGGTTATAGATTGAGGCAATTTTAATCCCCCCCCCGCAATCAAAAGTGCACTTTATTTTGAGTGGAGGGGCATTTTGCTCATATTAAAACTGAAATTTGCCCAATTGTTCACCCGTGGGGAAGGTATCAAGGCTACACCTTTTCGGTATTTAAAGTAATACAAATTGATATCACGTCAGTAGGCATGTAAAATTGCTATATGAAACATGCGTTAATTAATTCTTGTGTTCTACAGAATTTGAACGGTTAGCATAAAAGATGTCGGTTAATGATAGATAAATCATTCTAGACTGGTGCAATTTTCTACAATTAAGACTGACATAATTAAGGGTTCGAGGCTTGATATTGCCTATAATAAAAAAGATGGTCTCCAACTGAGCCTTAGTGTGGAAGCTTTTAAAGTTACACCTTTTCCGCATTTAAGCATTGCAAAATGATATTACGTCAGAAGACTTATGTAAAGCTATAATAAAAAGGTATAAGTTTAATTCTGTGCTCCTACAATCAAGAGTGTACGTTATGTATGGTTGAGGACTGGATTTTGTCTCATACTATATACGAAATTGTGCTTATGTAGAGGCTTTTAAAGTTACAACTATTTTCGTATTTGAAGCATTGCAAACGGATACTGCGTTTTATATAAGCCTTATAAATAGCTATATATATATATATATATATATATATATATATATAAAACATGTACTAAAATTGTGTTGTGTTTCTACAGAAGTGGAACTGATAGCATTGTAAATATGAAAATAAATAGATCAGCTTGTTCAACTATACATTTATTTGAAGATATGTATTTATAATTTTTAAAATTTCACGGCCCGAAACAGATTTTTAAAATATAAGTAATTAAAATTAGAAAATTATATTATAATTTTGTATGCAATTTGAGAATTTTACTAATTTAATATAATAATTAGTGGAACCCCTCTTAATTACATGTCCTAAACTTTATATGTTCCAAATGACTTCATTTTTTTCATACTTAGCTTGTCCCGATTGAAAATATTTCATGCATAATAAATTTTCCCTTTGTCCGCCTCGCTGAGAAAACCTAATTTAAATGTACTTGGTTTGATGTTAATGCTTAACAAATTATCAAACCTTTTGTGTAATTAAATGTGTTATCTTTCATTAATATTGTTTATATACTTGTTTCCTCATTTTTTCAGTCTGTTTTAAAAACAATCGCCGTATATAAAAGTTCTCGTCTTTCATCACCTATAAAATATATTTGAATGTGTATTTAAATAATTTAATTCTACCACAGTACTTTTCGGTTTATTGCTGCACTTATTCGGTCATTAATGACAAGCAGAAGTCACCCGAGTACGCTTAATTCATGCAGTTATTATATTTAAAGAATAACTAGAATCGAAACCAAAACATTTAGCACGCCAGCTGCGTTTGCTTACCGTTTAAGCTAATCCGATAGATCAGAAAATTATGAAATTAACCACTTTTAGCTAGGATTAATTTACGCATGCGCAAGCCATTAGAGATGTCGCTGCACTTGCTAAATCTGCCTCGGATCCTCTGGATTATCCATTAGTTATGTTTCGAGATCGACCGACAATCACCGGATTTAGCCGAGCATAGTAAGAGATGCGGACAGATTTCAAACTAAATAGACCGGAATAAAAGTAGAAATACAATAAATAAAAAATAATAAAACCTACTGCAAATTTGCTGACTATATTTTCAAGAAGAGTTACATTTTGTATTTGTTATTTACTTTCATGTTTTTTGCAATTCTTTTATCAACAAAAGTTTTTTTTTCAATAAAAGATGATTTTTTTTAAAACCGTAAATTGAGTATTTTTATGACAGTAGTAGTAAAAACACCCCAAACTTCCTCACGTTAAGAACGGCTTTAAGAATAAACATCTCCAACGTCAAAAGTCATTCTTAATATGTAGAGGTTGGGTGTTTATATCCGAAAGCCGTTCTTGACATGGACAGGTTAGGGTGTTTATATAACGTTGAGAACTCTAGTAAAAAGTATCGAAAATACAGACAAGTTTTCTTAAGGAAAATTCACAAATTATATTTTGTCAACAAATGTAAAAAATATACAGAAATAATACGCCTCAGCACCCAAAAAACAAATTTAAAAATTATTTTTTATACAAAAAAAAAAAAAAAAAAAATGTCGATTTAGCGTTTCAACATTTGAACAACGCTCGGCTTAATCCGGTGCTTGCCGATCTAGCCCGAGCCATAATTGACGGAAAATCCAGAGGATCCGGGCCAAATTCTGCAAGAGTACCAAAATGTTAGCAAGTTGAAATGGACATTCTGCATTTTAACTTGCCGACATTTCTGTGCGTGTTATTTATTCATTCAAATCAAGAGTTTACTCGTTATAAACAATCGTTGGTGTATGATTACTATTTCCTGTAAAATTCAGTGTCATGTGACGAAAGGTATAAGAGTTTAGCGGTTTAATGTTTACGCACCGAGGGACACAGACAAGCACATCTACTGTTTTATTTATATAGAAAAACAAAGCCCGCACATAAAACACAGGCACGCATGTAAACAAATAACTTATTTTGGTTAAATGTACAACACTTAAAATGATCTGTTATTTGATTCTTGAGGATTCCGTTTCTTTGGTCTCACGATTTTACTTTGGCAACTCAGAGATACTTACTTTAGGATAGATAATAACAGGTCTTTCTGAAAAAGGTTTCTATTTTATAAGACATGGCATATTTTAAAGTTATTTAAATCATAATATTGCATATTTATGTTCTCATGAAAAATCATATAAGCGTAGGTTTTTCAAAATACATGTCGTAGAAAACTATAGAATCGGTTCAAATTAAATTGATGTACAAAGCCCAAATATGATAATAAAATAATTTTCAAAGATTTATTACACTTTCGCATTTTTCCCCGAGGATATATGTATATCATCGGAAAAAAATGCGAAAGTGCAATAAATCTTTGACAATTATTGTGTTCCTGCATATTATCTTCAAAACTATTGATACACCGTAACGACAGAAAAAGAACCAAATTTTACAGTACAATAAAACACAACGGGTGGATCGTTGGCTTTTACTTACTAGTGCAATAGATGACACTAAATGATGCGTCTAGTCACTAAATTAAAAGATAGGGAAGAGAGTGTGCATGACGTCATAAACGATAAACAATATTCTTGCTTTGTTACTTATTCATTCACAGTCGGTGGTATCACAAATAGAAGTGTTATCACAAAATGAAGGGAAAGGAAGTCTACGGAAGAGAAAGAGGTAAACAGATAAATGAAAGGAACGAGAGATGGATTGAAAACAGATTGAAGGCAGAACACACATATTCATTTAAAAATGTATGATTTCAGTATAACTCAGAATTTGGTGCACAACAATACGTTTCTATCTTATGGTTTTGTATTTTTCTAATTATAAAAAGGTTGTATTTTAAGAATACGTGTTTGAGTGCGCATCCCCAAAATTATGAATTTTACAAAATTAATGTGCGAGTGTAGTATGTCAGGATGTCGAGAATTTATAGTATAAAACTGAAAATGAGTAATTTACAGCGCACGCAAATATATGATTATTATCAAGAAACAAATACATATAGTTAGCTAAGACTTGATTGCATAAAAGTTCATGAATATAGCGTTTGGAAATATTTTGATTAGATAGCCGAGCGTGTGAAAGTGTAGAATAGAACCAAGAGTGAAAATTAGACAACATTACACGACGAATAACCTTGTTATATTTTATTTTTTTCTTTCCTTTTCACAGATCAGATTTTCTTCTATTTTGTTTAATCAAATTATATTATATTAACTAGATGTCTACAAGGAGTTTTATATGCGCACTGTTGTTCAAGTAGTTACACTAATGTATTAAAAAAAGATTATACACAGAGTATATATATGTACACACACACACACACACACACACACACACACATACATATATATATATATATATATATATATATATATATATATATATGTATAGTAACAGGTATATACAGAGAAAGAGACAGAGTAAACAAGATAGGGAAATAGAGGGAATGCCAGTACCAAGTTGACCCACTATAAAACATTAACTAAAAAAAAATTTCTCTGACATTGCGACGGAGTTAGGAAGATGTTGTTCTAAGCACATTCCATTATGTCCTAGTAAACAAAAATACGAGGTTAATTTTAAACTCATCGAACATTTCGAATTTGCAGACCTTCACGCAATCTCCCGAAAAAAAAAATAAATCGAATTCTTTTTCACCTTGGGTATTAACATGATTTGGTAATTGGAGCCAAAAATAATGCTGTTCAATTAGCTGATAACTTCTTAAGTGTCGTGGGAATTGCAGTCGAGTTGTATTCGCGTGTGCGCTAAACCCCAGGGTGAGGCACTACAACATTCCGATTTGCTGGTTACCTATAATGATTATGGTCTCTTGCTCGGTGTTTTCGGATCTGACTTGCCCTGTGCCAAGTCATTCGAAACTAACAGCTATGAGGTTTGATGTTTTAAATAAGAAGAGGACTGAAAGTGATGCATAGCATACCAGGACAGTTATAGATAGATAGGTTGGTAGCTAGACAGATATAAAGATAAATAGATAGATAGATATGCTCAATGCTAGCTATGTATTTCGAGGTTTCAACGTTTGTTTGTGTGTTATAGAAGGCTATATCTGAGACGTTAAGACATTTCGACGTTTTAAGATGGTTATCTTTTTGACAGACATAATTAAAATTAGTTTTATTATGCTTGAAGCAATAGTTATTATTGCTTAGCTCCATTATTTAAAAATAAGGTAAAAAACAAACTTCACGGGATGTTATTTCTTTAATAAGGCAAAAAATGTAAGAAAGAGTATCTCAAAGAAGAATGCATGTAACACGTTCAAACCTTTAAAGCAATGTGTTTAGTGACATTTTTATGGGTCTTAAAAATATATCATTTATTTCGATCTATGAAAGCATTGCTCTGCGTCATGTAAGAATGGCACTATCCACATTTTAAAGAAACACTACAGCGGTAATGAATCTTTTTTTATTATAATTTGCCACATATAAAAATATTACGTTTTCAATTTTGTTCATATATAACAATGTAAACATTACTATATTCGTACTTATTTCCGATCAGGCATAGACCTAAACCTGAGCAACGTCGAATGAATATCATTACTAATAAACAACTAAAATAGTAGCAACAGTTTCTCTATATAAACAATGTCGTCCGTAATTATAATTTAGTACTTTCAGTAATGCAACATAGTATTCAAAACATTATTAGAGCCTTTATATTCATAGTGAGCGAGACCAACGGTGAAATATCTGGCTCTGTTAGAAGCGATCATGTTGCAGATCCCCAACTTTAAAGTCCCATAATTTCTAATCACATTGAAAAGCCATGATAAATCGTAATAGTTGCATGCTGATTATATATATTACGCGAGATATATATACATGTGGTAAAGCTGATCTACCTAAATATGTGTATATGTAAATAAATATATATATAAATAAATAAATATATGTATATATATTGGCATATATATATATATATATATATATATATATATATATATATATATATATATATATATATATAGTAATATACAAGATCCAGCTGCGCAAACTTGAGTCCTCGTACACGAAAAATATCCAGTAAATAAAACGTTGTTTAGTAAATCGTTATTTGTTTGTTTTTTTTGTATTTTTTGCATTTTTGTCATTTCCATACCCCAACATGGATATGAATATCGCTAAAACATCCGCTACGTCATAAGCTTCATTTCGGTCCTTATTTACCTGGGTGAGTTCCAAGTAGGCTAACATAAACCGGGTCACACACACACACACACACACACACACACACACACACATTAGGAATATATATATATATATATATATATATATATATATATATATATATATATATATATATATATATATATACTCGGGGTTTTTTTATGTTCAAAAGTAATGGACTAATGAATTCAACGAGGTTGTTAGATAGTGCTCAATAAAAAGAGCTGATAACACTTATTTATTGTTATATAAACATGCTTACATCCCGCTGCGGGATGTGAGCATGTTTATATAACAATAAATAAGTATATATATATATATATATATATATATTTCTCTTTCCTTTCTCTCTCTCTCTCTCACTATATATATATATATATATATATATATATATATATATATATATATATATATATATACTAATATGGGTGCCCAGCGTTGTCCGGGTGTTTGGAGGTGTATGTTGAGCAAAAAAAAGCTGGCAGTAGGAACGCAGGGTCGAACCCGCACCGCGAAGGAGGAAAAGAACGAGAAAAATGTGACATCTTTGCGGTTATGACCACCGCCTAACCGCAACTGACGAAGGCTAGACAATCGAAAAGAAGGGATGACTTTCGAAAATATCGATGGAAAAAGTGACCCCCCCCCCTGTAGAAAAGTGGAAAGTTGAGAGTGAAGAAATTAATGTTTTCGGCCAATTTTTCGGTGTGTGTCTTCTGAAAGGTCGAGCTTCAATACGATACTGATCTTGTGAAAATCCGTCGCCTCTATCGAAAGTTTTAGGCAGACATGCAAACATACATACATGCATTTATATATCGGTAGCTCAAATTTTCGACCCAAACCGATTAAAAAGCTTGCCCGATCTCTGAATACTCTTTATCTAAAATTTCAAATGTTTAGACCAGAAATTTTCTGAGTAATTTGGTAGAGGCCGCAGAGGTCAATTTTCTTTTAACTTTGACCCCTATTATGCCCCCTTAACATTACTTCTTTTGAGCTCAAGTCAAGCTATTAAGTTAGATCCATGTCCAAAGAACCTATATCTAAAATTTCAAGTGTTTAGACCCAGAATTGGCGGAGAAGTTTGGTAGAGTACTCAAAAGTCAAATCATCACCAGCCAAATTTGTGGCCAAAAACAGATTGCAAAGAGTTTCCCAAATCTCACTATCCTGTATATAAAATTTCGGGTCTGTGGACTGAAAATTGACAGAGTTATTGTGTCCGGAAATGTACACCGACACAGACAGACAGAGACTCTCACTTTATATATATATATATATACATATATATATATATATGTATATATAAAAGTGAACGTGTCTGTCTGTCTGTCTGTATATATTTTCAGCATACACCTTCAAACACCCGGGCAATGCCGGGCACCCATCCTAGTATGTCTATAAAAGTGAACGTGTCTGTGTGATTGTGTGTCTGTCTGTCCGTCTTTGTGTCTGTGTACTTTTCCCTACATAATAACTCCGTCAATTTTTAGTCTACAAACTCGAAATTTGATATACAGGGTACTGAGATTTGGGAAAATCTATGTTATCGATTTTCGGCCAGAAATTGGCTGTTAAGGGGTCAAAGTTCAACAATTTGACCTTTGAGAACTCTACCTAACTCCTCCAAAAATGTTGGGTTTAAACACTTGAACTTTTAGATATAGTTTTCATAGACATGGATCTAACTTAATAACTTTATTAGAGCCTCAAACAGTAAATGTTAAGAGGTCATAATAGGGGTCAATTTTTTTTTAAATTGACCTTTTTTTTGTTTTTTGATTTTTGCTAAATATACACCTCCAAACACCCGGGCAACGCCGGGCACCCATGTTAGTCCATATATCTATAAAAGTGAACGTATATTTGTGTCTGTCTGTTTGTCTGTTTGTGTGTCTGTGTAATTTCCTTACGCAATAACTCTGTCAATTTTTAGTCTACAGACTCGAAATTTGATATACATGGTACTGAGATGTGGAAAAATTTATCTGATCCTATTTCGGCCAGAAATTTAGTTGTTAAGGGGTTCAACGATTTAACCTTTGAGAACTCTACCAAACCCCTCCGAAAAGTTTTGGTTTAAACACTTGAAATTGTAGATATAGGTTCCTCGTACATGGGTCCAACTTAAAAACTTGATTTGAGCCCAAAACAATAGAATTAAAATTAGTTTTATTATGCTTGAAGCAATAGTTATTATTGCTTAGCTCCATAATGGGTCATAATTGGGGTCAAATTTTAAAAAAATTGACCATTGTTTTTGTTTTTTTGCTCAGCATACACCTCCAAACACCCGGGCAACGCCGGCCGAAATGCCATATATATATATATATATATATATATATATATATATATATATATATATATATTTATTTACCAGTGGTAAAAAAAAACCGGACTAAAGTGCTCAATGTGTAGTCAGAGCAGTATATAGGAAATTTATTACTGTGAGTCCAGAATGAGTTTACAAATTGTTTCAACTAGAGGAAAATCCTCAAAGAGAGGAAAAATCCAACTAGCATCATCAGAATTCATAGATGGACTCCATCTATGAATTCTGATGATGCTAGTTGGATTTTTTCTCTCTTTGAGGATTTTCCTCTAGTTGAAACAATTTGTAAACTCATTCTGGACTCACAGTAATAAATTTCCTATATATATATATATATATATATATATATATATATATATATATATATATATATATATATATATATATATATACTTTTTAGAATTTGATGATTACACAATACGCCACGCGATATTATGTTAAAAACGGCAGAACCATTGCTGGAAAGACAAGCCGCCGAAATCTGACAAGCTCTCAGCAAATTTGTAACAATAAAAAAGTATTAAAAAAATAATAAACTTCCTAAAAAGTAAGATTTGCATAGAAAATTAAACCTTTATTAGTTTTACTTTGTATGTACAAATATCCAGGGCAATCGCCGAAATCTTATGAATTGGTTTTAGTATAAAAGTGGATGGGGGCGTAAAGGTAAGGTAAATGTAAGGTCTACTAAGATTATGGAAAAGTAGGCAGATTAAAAGAAGACGCGATAATATGAACATAGTCTTAAGCATGCAAGACATTACGTCATAAAATGAATGGAAAAACATGGCTTACAGTTAAGAAGACAAGGTAGAACTTCGGGAGAGGAAGTAATGGCTCAGGTACCTTAGAAAAGTAACGCATCGGAAGAAACAACACCTTGTACGTGCACATATCCAAGACAATAGCTAAAACCTTATGGTTTAATTTTCAGTATACAATATAATAGCGTCAAAAATTGATGGGGCATTTAATGCTATTACCCCTAAGAATTTTTCCTTTAACAATTACGAGAAATCTTCTCAACCACCACCGATTTCCGTGACTAGCAACATACTATCCGAGAGCTCCTATTGTGAAATCCTCCGCTTAAGCTTCAGAGACAAAAATGAATTGGAATAAATATTTTAAATTCATTGCAAATGCTGCCTTAACGCATGTTGATGTTCCTATAAGAAAAAAAAAGAAACAACTCACGCCTAGCAATATTTAATTTATCTACAGATCCACCATTAAGTCATGCATGGAGTATTGTAGCCACTTCTGGACAGATCTAGCTAGCATTACTCTCCCTCTCATGGACAGAATTAAACAAGAGCCTAATCTAATAGACCTTGTACTATCGTCCATCTCTCCATAAAATTTAATAATCTCATAATTTAAATAAAATAAAATACGCATCAAGTGCTGTCTCATCGCCGAAATGTTGCCTCTATGCGACGGTTTTATAAGTACTTTTATGGAATGTGTTCTAAGGAACTCTTTTTTTTTTCTTTTTTTTTTACATAGGCATCACCACATAGCATTTGTGGTCTCACCACAAAAATACATTCAACTAATTCGACTGGAAGGAAAATCTCACCATTCACTGTAGTAGTCAATAGAGGACGGAAATCTGTTCTATTGTTATAGTATTTTTCATAGACTTAACAATTCCTTCTCGGTTTTCTGCTTCCCTCATTATACTAGCATTCAGAAATGGACATAAAACCATTGTAAAAATAACTTCAGATAGGAACCCCAGACATTCTGATTGTAATATGCCATGTTTGATGTGAATAAGTGTAAAAATAAATAAATAAATTTATTTAACAGATATCCTCTTTCTCTCTCTCTCCACACACACACACACACACACACACACACACACACACACACACATATATATATATATATATATATATATATATATATATATATATATATGCAAAGTGTTTTATTGACAAAAGTTTGATTAAATAATTGAATGTTCTATTTATTTTATTTTCAAAGTAGCTAACCAGCGTCCTTTTAAAATCAAACGTCGCCGTAGTTGAAAGAACTTTCAGCTAATATTACTTGCATGTAGACAGTCAAATGTAAATTATTGTATGTATTCAGAATGATAAAAATACAAATCACAAGCGCGTAAAATCATATTGAATTATTGTTTACATTGGAAAATAATGTATTTTTGTATCATCAGTTGGAACGGCTATATAATGGCAGGCGCATTCCTAAAAGCCGTGTCATGTGTGTGTCATAATATATATATATATATATATATATATATATATATATATATATATATAAGTATATATATGTATATATATATATATATATCAGGTGAACACTACATCCCTTTGATTTCATTAATTAAATATATATATATAGAGAGAGAGAGAGAGAAAGAGAGAGAGACAGACAGACAGACAGAGATTGAATAAGTCTAAAATGGCGTAATGTAAACAAATGATTAGGTAAATACAGCTTCTCTTCCAATTTTCGGATATTTAATCATGGCCAAATGCATTTCCTTTTATTGTATTTCATATTTATTTTGATGAGTTTAGGGCAAAATAGATTCAATCATTGATATAATAATTAGGTGATAGATTTTGTGATACGAAAGAGATACTGTCCAGAAATGGAGATGTCAAATGAATTAAATGAATAAATTGTACGATGATCACCATCATGAAATTTGGAATATAGACTCTTGTCATTTATACATTGAGTTTTTTTTTTTTAAAAGAATTGGTATATATAAAAAGGAACTATAAGGGAATAAAAAATATTTTCACAGAAATATATATATACATGTGTGCATTTTACTTTTGGAATCTATAATTAAATAAATTTCGCTGTGAAACTCCATCATCGGTATTTTTTCTTTCTTTTTCCTTCTTTTTTTGCCATGTTGTAAAGTTGAAAGACAACGCGCGGTTTTTGCTACTGACTTTTCTTTCTCCAAATTTACAGAAAGAAGAAGAAAAAAAACGAAAGAAACAAAATGCTGAGGATAGATTTTGACACCGAAATATATTCAAATAATAAATTTCAAACAAGTAAAATATTTGTTTATTTTCGTAATATTGCGTTGTAATTTGGCTTTCAAGCGCACGATGCGTATTTTATTTTATTTTATACAAATTAAAGCAACGCTTCTATACGGAAATCACACGCTTACGTAAATCTCGCGTAGCTAACGCACTGTTCCTGACATATCAAAATACAACCGCTGAGAGACAATGCACGGATCTTTAATAATGACTTTTATTCTCCAGCTTTAGAGCATGGCAAGAAAGAAGTGGAAAAAAGAAAGAACAAACAAAATACTGAGGATGGTGTTTGATTCCGAAATATATTTAAATTATAAATTGAAAACAAGTAAAATATTTGTTCATTTGCGTAATATTGCGTTGTAATGTGGCTTTCAATCGCACTTGATGCGAATATTAAATTTTATATATGCATATATATATATATTAAATAAAAATATATATTTTATATCATTATATATATGTATATATGCATGCATGTATATTATGTGTGTATGCATTACGCAGACCTATATATTTACACAAATTTTGTATTGCTTTTCTTTCATCTTTAAAGTGTTTTCAGCCATAAAAAATAAATGAAGCATACTGGAATTGTTTACTAAAATGATTCTAATGAGCTTCTGCGCACATGCCCAGAAACATTCGCCATTTTGAAAAAGAAGCAAACAAACATCAAAACAATATCAATTAAAAAAAAACAACTAATCGAAATGTATTGTAGTAGAAATGATAAGGATAGAAAAGGAATAAATAAAATTATAAATGCTTAATATGTGTCGGAAATTAATGCAAAATCCTATCAGCTCGCAAAAAGTCAGAAAGAAGATGAAAGATTGAAAATGAACAACAATAAAAATGGCGATTTTCTAGTAAAAGGTGGCGGCGTTTGTTAAATTTTAGCTGCAGCTGAAACAAAAATGCAATTACTAACATTGTGTTTCGGTTAATTATAGTTATTGTTACTTAATAATTGGTCTTAATGATTGACTTGCAACGGGTGCGGAGAGTCATTTCTTTTTCTGACACATTTACTAAGATGGTGTCGATTCCTGTTATTGCCAGAAAATAAACTAACAAGGCCAAAGAACGCGATCTTTTTCATTCATTGATTATTTTGTATATTTTATTGATTTTTACTTCTTACAGATATAGCATTCTTTTTCAACTTTTCCGCATTTCAATTATTTTTATGGCAGTAGTTTTATTATTCTGTTATTGACAGATACACCCAAGTATCTCGTTAGTAGCGCTGTCTGTCTTTATAGTCTATCGCATAAAAATTCAAAATAAATATTTTCGTCTGTCTGTTAGGATAAAGATAACTCAACATTTTTATTTGCATTCACAAGTCTTATATAGACAAGATTTTCGACTTTTGCTCGTTCGTTCGTCAGCCTGTCTTTATTAACTTTGAAATGTCATTGTTTTACTAGCGTATGACAACTTAGGAAGGGTGAAAGCAACTCAAGGATTGGCGTTGATAATACGGAACAATTATTAGTTAAACAGTAAACTCCAACCCCTGTTGCATAACTGCAGTGTTTCATTCTTGCAAAAGTTTTATAATTACTTCCAAGAAATGTCCACTAATAAATGTACCTCACTTTTACATCCCCAACGTCAATACGCCCCACCCATCTAAGTAGCAGTAAAATTACATTCATTTACGGTATATTTCTCGTGCTACCATGAAGATGCCCTACTCTAATAGCATCTTTTGAATGTTTAAGTAGAAATGTGTATTTTATATGCGTTTGAGTATCTCTAGAAAATGGCTTTATCTGCTGATTTGTGGAACTGTTTGATTTATAATTTGGAAGAAATATATATCCGATACCTGATGGATATTAATCGAACTTCGGATATTCTTTTAAAATGTATGCAGTATATCACGTATCTTTTATGTACACATACAGTCATTTTTTAATTTTATATCGTTCTTTTCAATTGCACCCATTGCAAAATAAAAGTTATACTTCAAGAACTGTTTTAGTAAATTTTCTTTTGATTAGAACATGCTAGATTTCACATTATTGCATATATATATATATATATATATATATATATATATATATGTTATTGCATATATATATATATTATTGCATATAAATATATATTATTGCATATATATATATGTATTATTGCATATATATATATTATTGCATATATATATATATATGTGTGTGTGTGTGTGCGTGTGTTTGCGTGTATGTGGTAATATAAGTAGGTTCACACCAAAAGAGTAAATACCCAAGGGATTCTTTTAGTTTAGAGAAAAGTGCTAAAAAATAAAGGGGGTTGGTATGATTTTTAAAGAAAACAGGTATTATTTTCTAAAATTTATACGCATTATATGTTATGTATTGCAGATATAATTTTGTCTGAGCTCATGATATACAGACATCGATGAGGCAACAATTTTCCTCCAAAAGATACAGTCGTGAAGAGAATGTGCTAGTTCGAAGACGTGTGTTTACGAATGTCCGGGAAAATAACGTTGGTATAAATAAATAGATTACACTTAATATATGCATACATATATGTGCATTTGTTAAAAAAAAGAAATATATATCTCCTGTATCATATTTTGATTGAAGAAATTCCCCTCTCGACCAAAGTACTGTAGGTTTGCAACACCAGATGCCACATACAAATTTATTATGTATAGACTATTAGTCACTAGTTTATGTAACTTTAAAACGCCTTTTTAAACACATATAGTCGTTATTATAAAACCCTACATTTTATACTAGGAGCTACTTCACCACAATCGGAACTATCTTTAGAAGAGATGGTTTCTATTTTTCTCTCTAAATAACAAGTGCTCCTACCACTCCCAATAATCATCGAGAGGATTTTTGCACTTTTCACAGATATGGGATTTCACCTTTATTAACTAGATCATATACTCATTATAGACTTTGCATTTCCCAATTCAAAACTGATCTTTCATTATCTTTCCATTTCCCAACACAAAACCGATAAATTCTCCCTCCTCACATTCCGCCAAATTTAATTGGCTGAGAGCTGACAATTCGTTCATTCCAGAATCTAAATCTTATTACAAAAACAAACGTTCCAGAAATTTTCAAATATAGCATAACTCTCTACAAAAGGCAATCGTTTTAAATAAAATAAATCAGATATAAACATTATAACTGACTGCGACACATCAAGACGTGTTCATAAGTCAATAGTAATTTTTTTTATATTAAATATACCGTAGATGTTAGTTGTTCTTATGCAGTTATGCAATCTTTTGTGTTTACATAGATAATTAATGTTGTCTTTAAATACTGTTTTTCGCCACATCGGCACATGCTGATGAGCCATTATGTCATCTTTTTAAGCTAGATAAATCTTTTTTGGTTTTAAAATACAATTGACTACTATTCCTTTGTTATACGCTAAATAATTTATCTTATGCTGTTACGCTACGTTGCTAATGTTTACATATATTTTTACATATATAATTTTTTCTTCTTTTTTAAGTACGATTTACTAATATTCTTTGATTTATAGCCTAAATAATGGTTCTCCTACAATTATGCTACCGTGCTATTTTTTTGTATATATATTTACATAGATCGCACATGTTGTTATAAAATATTATTTTACAACACATCGGCACATACTGATAAGCTATGATTTCATTTCTTTTTTTTTTTTAACAAGCTATATCTTGCATTTTTAAAGGACGATTGACTACAATTCTTTCCTTGTACGCTAAATAAAACAAATAAAACGGATAAAGCGAATAATTTAGCCGAGACTGGGATTTTGCCGAAATAGTGAACAATATTGCTTGACTTAGACATTTAGTCATGAGCAGAAATTGATCGTTAATATACTTTAAAATCTCGTGATGTGTGATTTTGAAGCCTTTAAACTGTCTATTTGTCATTCGTTTCATAGTGTATGCGTGTTGGTGCGTGTGCGTATGTGCGCGTCGGTGTGTTTTCCGTGTGTGCGTGTGTGCCTGCGTGTGTGTGCATGTGTGTAAGCGTGTGTGTGTGCGTGTGTGCGTGTGTGTGTCCGTATGTTTTTACGTGTGTGTGTGTGATCGTGTGTGCGTGTGTGCGTGTGTGTGTGTGTGTGTTGGTGTGCGTCTATGAGTTTTCGAGTAAGCGTACGTATTTTTTGTTTGTGCGTGTGTATTTTTGTGTGTACGTGTGTGTGCTTTTGTGTGTCTTTATGTGTGTGTGCGTTTGTGTGTGTGCGCATGTGTATGTGTTTGCATATGGTCACGCTTACGCTTGTGTGCGTGCTTGCGAGTATGTCATCGTGCGTATGCGTGTGTCAGCGTGCGTAGTCGTGTGTGTGTGTGTTTATGTGCAGGTGCGTATGTGTGCGTGTGTGTGCGATTGTGTGCGTGTTTGTATGTGTGTGTGTGCGTGTGTGCGTGTGTGTATGCGTGCGTGTGTGTGCGTGTTTATGTGTGTAT
This sequence comes from Euprymna scolopes, assembly GCF_053919585.1. Taxonomy (NCBI): domain Eukaryota; kingdom Metazoa; phylum Mollusca; class Cephalopoda; order Sepiida; family Sepiolidae; genus Euprymna; species Euprymna scolopes. The sequence goes on from NC_136513.1 coordinate 3,054,134, forward strand.
GCGTGTGCATGTGTCTGTGCGATACAAATCGATTTAATATTAGCGTCTCCCAGACTCAGCCACAGCTACAGTTTGTTATATATATTATTTATTTGATAAGCATTGAACCTTGTTATTATCTAATACGTGTGGGTAATCTGTTCCATTTATGTATGCAAATTTGGAATTTGAGATAAGATAACTTAAAGAGTCTTCGCCAGTTTTTTTCATTTTAACAGTTTTTCACGTTGTAAATCTTCTTTTTAAGCTCTTACTGCACGCATTGATTGAACACTTTTTCGTCAACTTTTTCGCTCATAAAACCGTATTTACTGTTTTGCTTTTTTGCCTTTTCTTGTTTCGATTTTGATTTGCTACCGTTACTTCGTAAAATGCAATTTCTATTTACTTTTAAATTTAGCTCTTTTCTGTGAAATTGTCTCTTTCTTCCTAGCATTCGATCCTACTCTAGACAAGTTTACGTAAACTTTCATATTGACCGAATATACGTCATTGACACTTTGTCTGACGAAAATTGACCGATTTATATTGCGCTTTAAGAATTTATTGCTAATCAACCTATATGACTACTTGTGAACTCCGAGTTATCTACTCGGGATTTGGGGGCGGAAATGTGCAGGGGGATGGATATAAATATTATATTCTCAATCAGTCTTTACTTTTTATTCGTCTATGTTTTCCTATTTTTAAATTATTTTCATTACTATTAGTTCTCACTTAATAAAACTGCTTACACAAACCATCACTAGTGTTCGTACCCTAGAAAGGGTGGGTGATTTATTCTCGATTTCAGTGAGACAATTCCTGGGATTTCCAGTAAACTTCGTTATTTATTCATTGCTTCATTTAAGAGTCATTTACAATGAAGCTCTTCCTGATAAGATGGGATGGCTTTCTATTGAATTAAAAAAAAAGCCTTCTAAAATTCCACTACCCTTCGTATGTTTAGACCGCGTGTTTGAATGATGCCGACTGTATTTACTTGTAATATCGTTTACAGTAAGTTCTCTGCTAGAGAATCTTGGTTTTTATACAATTTGTTTTGCTCGCGGGCCTTTGTGCAATTGGCAACAGTTATTCCATTTTCAAGTTCAATTTTTGTAACCCTATTCACATTCTCGCGTTTATTATTTATTTAAAATTCCTAAGATCATTTCATATTGTTGCTTATATTTCCACTTGTGTTTTCATTTTTAAATCCCATTGCACTGTTGACCGTATTATGTAAATTTCCACTGCTTTTCACATCAGTATTCATGGGATAATATGTAATTTGTACTTACTTCTACAACTAGTACACCCGGGAGAGATTAGCTAAACCTCTAAAATAAGAATAAATGCAGACAATGTGACGCGATGACAATTAATCTTTAAATTATTGAATAGAGAATCTGGAAATATGTTCACAAAATGGACGCCCCTAATTTCTGAAGAAAGTAATTATTGATTTTCTAGGCAATGTATATATTCGGAAGATGCTGGTTAGAGCAGAATGAAAATGATCATATGGAGAAGGTGAAAACGATGAGAACTGTAGAAATTATTATAGCCAGAGATGGAAAACGGCTATTAAGAGATGACGCGCAGATATAAACACAGTAGTAATAAGACCTTTACCACACACGTACACACGTACACACGTGTTCAACAATTCGCTTGTATATAATGTCTGTAAGCGTGTGTTGAAACTAATATGTAATAAACACTCCGGAACCTGCTACACTAGAATTCCGACACAGTTTAAGAAATATACCATAAGAAGAAAGTCGCGTACAAGAGAAATCCATCACTCACCATGTTATATTTTTTATGCACTGATTTAATCGTTTACGCTTTTTTATAAATTCATCCAGGGAAGTAATCGCGAATGCAACATCTAAGATATTTACTATCTTTATATGTTTAGTAGGTATTCTTTTCAACCTGTGTAAATGTAGTTGCCCACAAACGTAGAATCTAATATTTATTTGATAGAGGTGGCTTTGATATTGAAAGAAGTCTGATACATTTTTTTATGTGTTTAAGATTGTTTCCATAAAATATTACTGATCAACGGACTTGCTGGTCCAAGGAATTGCTATAAAAACATTAATGAAAAGTTATAAATGCATTAAGGGACTTATACACTACACTAATTGGTGATTAAAAACAATGATATGCTATAATTCAGGAAGTATTCCTATCTGAAACTATGGGTAATCAGAGAAAATCGGTCGCTACTAACTTTATTATATGTGCATCTACAATCATTTTAAGATGCTTACAAAACAGCAATTACTAAAATTTTCTTTTCATACACAATAAACTCCCTGAGGTAGATATAAAATTACAGACGGCATCTTCAATATGACTGGTTATTATCGAACACATGGCTTACTAGAAGAATGACAAAACACTGGGAAAATGTTATCTTACCTTACTTGATCGAGCTTATATACATTGTATCATTACTGTATGGGCAGGTGAAATAAGAGACCAACACCATGACCAAGCATCTATTATAGTATCGAACAACAAAATAATGAGCAGATTCATGTGTTCCATGGTGTAGTTAATATTGTAGTAAACGAGCAAGATGTCTTTATATCACTTGATGGAACTAGATGCACTCTTCTTCATGGTTATAGAACTGCTCACTCGACATTTCAAGTGACATCATTTATTGCGAAAATGTGAAGACTCATTTGCTTCTTTTGGCAGGAGAACCCTATTCACGTAAGGTTTTACAAAATTGTTATTGCGCCAAATGCGATCAATGTAACATGCTGCATGAAAATACATCTGTAAACTCTGCATAAAATATTGCGTAATCTGACGCGACATGTAGTTGTGATGGGTGACTTCACAATTTAATATTATTATTCATTATTATTATTAATTCTGACATACACTTCATATTGTTCCGTTGAAGTCCGGTTGATGAGTCCAATACTTGCATTAAGTTTTGATGTGTGGAAGTACATAAATACTCTAATGTTATCGAAAAACATGCGTATTTACATACATAGATGCCTAATTGCAAGTGAGTTTACCTCCCTCTGTATAATAATATATAATGGCAACAGCAAACTATGAAAAGATCATTACTTATACATTACTAATACAGGTATGTCATATATTGTTTCTTCCCCCACAGAATTATTAGTAAATGAAGAATTATATTCTAACTCAAGAAAATAACATGGTACTTGTCACTAATAAAATAGTGTTTGGTGAAATTGAAACAGATGCTAGATAACATGTTATGTTATTCTGGAATCTTAACCATCCAAAGCTATTGATTACTGGTTGCTGTTTAACTTTTATATTATGCGCCAGGATTCGAGTCAACTAGTAGGTTTGTGCGTGTTTGCGTGCGTGTTTTGTGTATGTATGTATGTGGATGTATATACAAGATAATTTCCTAGACTTTAGACACATCGTCATGAATTTTGTAATATATATTCTACGCAACCAGATCAGTAACAAAGGTACTTGCAATATTTGGGAGATCCATGAATAAAAATGTACGTAAGTGTATATTTTTATATATTTTGTTTATTTAACAATAGTCACTTATCATCAGGTTTATTGATTATTATGAATTTAGGAATATTCAAAACAAAAAACTAATAAAAATGAGCTGTTTACGAAATATTTAATAGAAAAAAGAATATTAAGTGATACAGAAGATCAATCGATGATCCTGAGTGAGCGGTAATCGCATACACACACACACACATACATATATATATATAGGTGTGTATGTGTGTACTTGTTAAAATCGTGAACTATTGAACTTATCATTAAATATTTTATGTGTATGCTAACTTACATATTCAGTAACATAAACACATAATTCTTTGTAACCTTTACGATATATAGTTGTTTCACCAAAGTAAAAATAAACTATTAAACTGTAAAACGTGTGCTATATTTATTGCATATACCATGCCAGAGTCAAGTATTATACTAGTACATACGGAGAGTGATTATAACTTATCTTTAACCTATCTTGACGCCCAAACTATTTCAATGGTTCGTGGATAATCAGTTTTGCTAGACGTGACAAGTGATTCGAAAACCGAATGTCATTTATAATTTTGATGAATAGTATACAGAATATTACTTCTAAATCTCCTCTTCAGAGCAAGATAAAATAAACACTTATGTGTCTACTTTTTTTTCATGTATTGTTAAAAGGCAGTATGTGCAGTATATATGAATACATACGTTTTGAAATTTAAAAACTTTTTATCTTGTTCTACAGTTATTAGTTTACGACCCCTTATGCATATACATACAAGATTGACGAATGTTTCACTCTAGCTACGACTAACACAACGTTTGATGCAGCGATCCTAAAAACAGTATATAAAACACACTAAGCAAATTAGTTGACAAGTACGGTCAGTCAATGCACAAACGTTCGATGCGGATCGTGAACTTCTTCTAATTGTGTTTGTGTTCAGGTTTATGCATGGCTTCTACTATTTTCAGACACTGCTCAATGCCTCGGGGTTGATTTCGGCTAAATGTCTGCATTTATTAGATCTGTCATGTTTCGGTATCGAATGGATTTTGTCTTCGTTAAACGCGCAAAGTAAATGGCAGTTTCTTGCATTAGATGCGTTTAAAATTTGGTTATGTATTTTAAAATCGCTACGTATATGTTTATTTTCGTATATATATATATACAATGTATGATTCAAGTATCAAATACTATTTCCTCGATCTATTACGCTAACATTAGAAATAAAATATTCGTCAGTATTTCCAAGTTTAGTTTGAAATTGAATTATACTTGTTATTTTATGTGTAATATTATGAGTTTGTCGTCGTTTGAACAGGCTTAATAGATAAGATAGTATTTCCGTTGATTTTTTACTTTTAATTTTAAAATAACATTTCGTTAATTCGTCACTCTTGATTTTCAAAGAACGTTTAAATCCCGTAATATACATATTAAAATGGCGAATGTTTTAAATATCCAGAAATTCTTTATTATAAAAAGAACGCCGTCATTGAAAACTTTATTCTTTTTCGTAAACAAAGGGAAACTACGTAGAAGCTAAGAAAGATGTCAATTCATCAGTCGTTTTTTTTACTTTGTAAAATAACATATATCTGAATAAGTCCTGAGTTTAACTAATAAATCGACCATTTTAGTCAATAATCATTTCCTATACATTGATTCTAACGTTTCCCTTACGATTCGATGTCTTTAGGCTGAAATACGACTTTACATTGGTTTCCAAAAAATTCCAACAGCAGCATCATTTAAACTGTAATCTGTAAAACAATAGTCCGTTTTCAGTCGAAAAGTTAATATAAAACAATTAAAATTTTAAAAGTGTGTTATATGTACTGTATAAACCATCCCGGGGACAATATGGTACTTTGTAACAGTTTGTGGATTTCATAATTAATACCGTCAGTTATATGTCAGGTCAGGAACTTATTTTGAAGAAAACTCATATCTTAGAATTTCTCAATGATATCCAACTATTTTACCCATAGCATGAGGACAACGAATTGTTTTGTATTCCATTCTCATGTCCTCATATACAAATCTATGCTAAGTTTTATTAAGTAAAGTAAGCACACTCAAGGTTTTCATTTCATCAGGGTTGACCTAAATCGTTCTACAAATGTTGATAAAAGATCAAAGAAAATTAGGCGGCTTAATTATTATTTTATGAATAGTTTTCAGAAATAAAAGTAATTGCCCAAGTTTGTCTCTTTGAAGTTTAAAAGATATTATCAGTTATTATTCATTATATTTGGAGACGAATCAAAGATGACCACGTTCATGAAATGGCTAATTGCTGATTAAGCAAATTTCACTTGCTTTTAACTTTTTTTTTATCGGCTTGCTATATAATGATCAAGCAAAGAGAGTGGACGTGACTGCATACTCAGCTAGATGGTAAATGACTTCTGTATTACTAGTCTGTGATATCTTAGCAATGTAATCTTGTATACCAGGTTTAGACACGGGACCCACACGTTGTATGTAGTCCACGTCGAAAAGGATACCTAGACAAAGTATATCTCAAACTCACTTTTTCATGCCACATCGACATTTATTTCCTCATTACCTCGTCAGTTGTGACTTCTAGTTTCAGCTACAATTTCACTCACGACTCAAACGTGATCTCGAACGTCATCTACGCCTCTAACGTCATCCTCTCTCTGCTTTTTATAGTCTTTTTCCGTACTGTGACTTTATTTCGCATTGCATATGCATTTGCTTACGAGCATCCGCGCTCTCTTCCAGTAATCCGATTTTTCTTAAACTTTAAGCTTGTGTGGTCTGATCCGTCAACCACATTCAAGCCGATATATTCCATTTGCACTGTTTTAAAAAATAACACACGTATCAGTGTTCGTCGAGAATTGTCGCTGGGTGAGTATTTTCAGCCAAAAAATATAGAGGCTGCGGCATCAGGACAGCTTTAGTTTTATATTCAATTCAAAATTAACCGAACTTACAAAATTTGTTCAACAAGTTTTCTTTGAAGGATTCACCTTGCGTTCGCTACTAATATTATTTTCAGTAATGTCGGATGCATACAAATGTTTACTAAAATAGATGCTAATCTTAGTATAGGTTTCGATTCTAGCTGATGGCACTTAAGGAAACTTATGTCTCCGTGAGCCTAATTAAAAGATAAACTTAGTACTTGGATTTAATTGGATCAAACTCTGTGGACACTCCGCCTTTGTGTGACTTTCATCCACCAAAATCTTGGTAATATATATATATATATATATATATATATATATATATATATATATATATATATATATATATATATATATATATATATATATATATATACAGTTCCACGTAAAAGTATTGGATACATTACATTTTTCTTTATAACTTAAATTGGGGTCAAAGATTTTACCTAAAATTTGGTCAGTATATTCCTATTACTATTCTAAGAAAGATTTGAGGTAGTAATTACAAAATTAAAGTTTAGAAAGTTTAAAGGAAAAATATGAATCAACTAACGCAAAAGTACTGGATATACTAGAAAAAGCCGAGAGAGGATATCCCTAGATGTAAAAGATCTTTCTACTCCAGTAGTTTCTTCCCCAGAACCGCTAGACTCTGGAATTCCATTCCAGGTCCCTGCTTCCCTAACTGTACTTACATGCAGAAGTTCAAGTTTAACGTGAACCGACATCTTGCTGCCCAAATCCCAACATAGTGCCCTAGTAGTTGATGTCCCTGATAGTAGCCCCCTACACCAAAGTGGCAATGTGCCTTGTTTGGGGTGAAAATGTAATAAAAATTAAAAAAAACAATATTGATTTAATATTTAGTTGCATAGCCTTTATTGGGTTCAACAGCTTCCAATCGCTTTCTATAGTTGCACACATGTTTTTTGCAAAGATATGCAGGTATTTTGCACCGTTTTTCTTTGCAGAACTTTTCTAGTTGTTGAATATTTTGTGGGTTCCGCTTGTGAACATTGATCTTTAATATTTTCCACAAATTTTCAATTGGGTTGAGGTCTGGAGACTGACTGGGCCAAATAAGAACGTCAATTCCGTTATTTCTCAGCCATTCTTTGGTTAGTTTAACAGTATACTTGGGGTCATGCTTCTGCTGAAACACGAAATTGTTATTATGTCCCAACAAATAGCAGATTTCTGGAGGTTTTTCTCCAAAATCACCCTGTACATACGTCCATTCATTCTACCATTGATGATTTCTAGTCCACCAATACCTTTGGATGAAAAACACACTCATACTATAATCGAACCACCGCCAAACTTTACCGTAGGAATGGTAGTCTTTTTTGTTTTAGGCGGTACGATTTTTACACCATACAAAGATTTCGATTTTCATTCTGTCTGACAAGATTGCCTTGTTTCAAAATTATTGGGGTTTTTCCTCAGATGTTTCCACATAATTTAAAAGCTGCTAATCTGACATGTTTAAGCTTCAATAATGGAACTTTTCTTGGGGACCTTGATAAAAAAAACCTACACGATTTAGAACTGTACTGATTATATCCTTGCTCACATTAATCCCAGCTTCTCTGATGTAGGTTTGAATTTCACCACGAGTAAGAAAAGTTGTTTTTCGTACCTTTCTGCTTACCCACTTTGATTTTTTTTTCGTTTAATTTCCATGGCCGACCAGGTGTTGAAGGATTTGCAACAGCTTCACCAGAGTTTTTAAACATTCTAATAACGTTTCCAACTGTACTAAGTGGTAGATTAATTTCCTTGATATTATTCGATAACTTTTGTACTTTTTTGTACTTATCAATGATTTTTGGACGAATGTCTATTTACAACTCTTTAGTTTTAAGCATTTTTATAAATGAACTGGTTGACTTTGAAGAAGTGAACCCAAACTGGAAGAATTTTATAAAATTATTTTAATATAAAGCTTTCTGATTGGTTAGTGATAACTCGTGTGCATTATTGCAATACGCTAAGCAAAGATCATTTAAATTTACTTAAGAAAAATATTTTTTAAAGTGTATCCAATACTTTTGCGTTTGTAAATTGATATTTTCCTTAAATATAAACTTTCTAACCTTTGATTTTGTAATTACTACTCCAAATATAATTTAGAATAGAAATAGGAATATACTGAATAAATTTTAGGTAAAATCCTGAACCCTAATTAAAGTCATGAAGAAGAATGTAATGTACCCAATACTTTTGCGTGGCACTGTATGTGCATGAGGTTCACATAAAAATTCAGATAGGACTAATAGGCAAAACTTCATTGATGCTAGAAGTCATTAAGAGAGAAGTTGTCACAGCCAAAAGAAGGCATGCTGAAATAACCAAGGAACGCAAAAAAAAAAAAAAAAACGCTGAATATAGAAACTCGGGATTTCCGGAAAATGTATAATAGTGTCGTAAATAAAGGACAATCAGTAATCCCCCCATTATCCAACAACCAGAAGGTTGCATGCATGGAAACCGAGAAGGTGGAACTGCTTACTCGGCGATTCACCTTCAATCCAATTTAGAGCAAACAAAAAACGCTTTACAAATTTCCCTGTGCAGACGGAAGCCACAATTGATGACCTCATCAATACTATACTAATCAAGAAATGCTCAGTGAAGCTAGCCTCCGTACTTTCTACAAAAAATGCCTTTCTGAATCTTGCCTTTGTAATTATTGAAAGATGGTCTCTGTGAATTCTAGTGAAAGAATGTAGCCTCTCCCTATTTGCTAAAATCTTTGAGACGCTAATCAATCAAGCACTAATCCAGCACCTCACGAAAGTTATCTTCTCTCTGATTAAACAATACCGATTTAGGCAATGTCGTTCTACTTTAGATATTTTAACAGTCATCGCTGAGCGCATATACCATAAATAGATAAGGCGGCCGAAGCCAGGGCTGTTGCCATCAATACATATAAGGTCTTTCATAAAGTCTAGTATGAAAAGCTGCTAATGAAAATGAGATCGTACGGTATAACTTGAAAAATAGAAAATATAATTAGACCCTTCTTAGACAATAGGGCTACACAGATTGGCATAGACGAACGTTCATCCAAGCAGCAAAACTAATGCATTAGTGCCTCAGGAGTCGATACCAGGACCACTATTATTCCTGATATTTTTAACCGACTTCATCGATCATATTGTGCCCGAGATGGGTATATTTGCTGATGATACAACGCATGTATTAGGAAAGAACGGATTTAACATGTAATGCTAGTAAAACTAAGTTACTCTCCTTTAACAACAACAAGACGCCTCTCCAACCACCGATATCCATGACAAATAACTCCTTACCTGAGAATTCTTCCTCCAAACTCCTCGGCTTAACATTCACAGGAAATAAGAACTTGAACAAATACATAGAGGACATTGCGAAGGCTGATGCAAGGAAGGTGGGCTCCCTCTGTCGTACTAGAAAACTACTCACACCGGAGAGTATCCTGTACCTCTACAAGGTCACTGTTCGCCTATGCATGGAGTATTGTTGCCATATCTGTGCTGGTGCATCTACCACTAGTCTCTCCCTCTTGGATATGTCTAAAAAAGAGTCCAAAACGTATCCAATCTAATAAGTCGGAATTTGCCAAGTAGGCTCCAACTCCTATCCCATCGCATAATGATGCATCCATTTGACTGTTTTACACGTATTTTAATGAAATGTGCTCCGATGAACTCATTGAACTTGTGCCTTTGTACGTACATATCCCCGACCAACTCGTATAGCAACAAGATTACCCCCTTTCACTTTTGAGGTACCTAAATGCTAGAAAACTTTTTTACTCTAATATCTTGTTCCATCAGACAACAAGACTCTGTTACCTGCTTCCCTTACTGCATAAATTCAAATGTAATGTAAACCAACATCTTGTTAATCTTTCTTAAGCGTGTACCCAATTTGAAGCTGCTTAACTCAAAGTGACGATATGCCTAGTTTGGTGTGAAGGTGAGTAAAATTAAAGTAATTTAATCGAAGCAGATTCTTATTTATTATGCATTTATTATAAATTTATTATGCATTTATTATGCATTTATTATAAATTTATTATGTATTTATTATGCATTTATTATAAATTTATTATGTATTTATTATGCATTTCTTATGCATTTCTTATGCATTTCTTATGCATTTATTATAAATTTATTATAAATAGGAATATCGTAAGAATTAAACGTAACAAAACATTCCTTTCAAAAATAAAGTAAGAAACCGATAGAAACCGATAAACATGTGAATGCGAGTATTATGTTTCATTCTTGTAATTAGAAAAAAACGGTGGAGCTGAAATCGAAACCAAAACCTAAAGATAGTGGATCAAGTACGATAACTACAGGACCAGCATGCCTCGATCTTTTAACATAAAAAAGTTGTCATGTTTCATGACCGCACATATGCACTCGTGATGCAGTTGGCAAACAGATAAAAGTCCGATGACCTGCAAGTACGAATTTTTCAATTTTTGCATCTCTTTTAGTCAAATGAAAACTGTTTTCTTTCACATATCTAATTTCTCTATATACCAAATTCCAAGTCTTTAGATCAAAAATACGTTGAGTATATAGGTTGAGAATTGCCCTCATACACATATTCACTTTGATAGATATATATTTGTATATTTGTAGAGGCATATTATATGTGTTTGTACGTGCCTATGCGATTATGTATGTTAGCTTTTGGCTATTTTAAGACGATTGCAAGTAGACCAGCTACGTCTTATTTTTTAACGTTCGATCAAATGATGACAAAAGTCAAAAGTGCAAAAAAAGCACTTGATGCCGTTGAAAAGACAATAATAGAATAAAAAATTCTATTCGATAAAACAAGATAAATAACGTTTAAACTCAACCGTGCTTTTTTTAAAATTCTGCAGACATTTACATGTAATGGCTACAAACAGCAAATGTTAACAAGACGCACCTAAAATGACATTCAATATTGCAAATATTTGTAGAATATATTGTTAAACCGTGATTGCACACACATATATGTGAACATAATGTACACATATATGCGGTAAAACTAATATCTATATATCTATCTATCTATCTATCTCTAGATGTTATTTGTTTTTGTTTTGGGATACGTTTAGAAAGAATTCTATTATTTCCGAAATACATTTTTACCTAAATGCGAGTTGGGAATAATTTTTCCTTTAACCAATTCGGTACCCCCATATGGGGGGGCGGCATATATATATATATATATATATATATATATATATATATATATAATTATACACTGATACGTGTTTCGTCGTCTACGACACATCAAAGTGGCTAACTCTAGCGTAGATATATATATATATATATATATATATATATATATATACAATCAAATGTAAATAAATTGAAGTGTACATATGTATACGTGACTTAATTGCAAACATGTATCATCAATTTACACAGACACGCAGCTCAATACCCCAGAACATATAGTCACACATATGAATGTACATATATTGTGGCATTACACATTTTAATTTTGTTCAATTCTTGTACAAAATAAATAGTACGCAGTCATGTGTGTACGTTTTCTTTTTTAATTTTCTGTGTAAATTGAAGATGCGTAAGATATTATAATGAAATATACTGTTTAAACACAGTTTGTTTTACATTGTATAACTGTATAAACACTGTATTCATGGTTTTGTATTCTTTATTCGTAATATAATATGAAAATATTTTAAATTTTCACAAATATATCCATGTATAGAACCTGAATGCATACTATACACCATCCTCGATCGTCTAAGATCTCCTAATACAGGGATTTCTCAAGACAACTTAGCAGGAACATGCTTTTTTACAAGTAAATCCTGACTAAATATTCAAAATCAAATAGTATCCGTGACCCAAATAAGATCTTGGTGTTGTTAATGAACACTGACTTTTACTAGGAATGATCTCCTTCCTGAAGTGATGAAGACTCTAATAACAGCATAAAGCTCCATATTCCACCCGAAAAGATGAATTCTTGGCCTGGAATCCAGTACAACCAAGGGACCACATGGAAGGTGTACTATGATATATTTAATTAGTAATTGGGGAGTGAAAAATGATGTTATCAATTTCTATACTTTCCTAGTGTTTATAGAACTTTAATATCTGAATATATATATATATATATATATATATATATATATATATATATATATATATATATATACTTAGGCGATTAGAACAAGAGTCTAAAGAGCTGAGTATATTTTAATGTATTAGTAAATTCATTAATACAATTAAAATAAAAGAAAAGAAAACAGTGCTCGTTTTAACGTAAATATATAATAAACTCGATAGGCATATATATCCTACTGCTATTTTAATATTGAGGATGATTGATAATTTATAATTAAAATTAAAAATTAAAAATCATTTTCATTTTATCTTACTTTGTTTATCAACATCAAAAATGTAACTATTTTCCTTTATATTTGAAATATTTTCCAGACACATCTGCCTTACTTAAAAAATGCTAGGTTTATTCTTGATGTCTTTAAAAAAAACAACCCAATATTTTTGCTGATGAGGAGACCTTGTTTCAAAAGACTATATGATAAAATAATTATCCAAGACTCATTGTCTATCACAATAAAAACATCGTTTCCGAAACGATCGTACAATTTATTGATTTTGTTTGTTCTTCCTTATGAAACCAATTTTTAATTTTAATTATAAATTATCAATCATCTTACTCAATATATATATATATATATATATATATATATATATATATATATATATATATATATATATATATCATACAGAGATTAAATGTTAGACTCAGGGAATATAGAAGCTTTTTTTGTGAGAATTAGACGGAAGTAACATGAAACAAAAAAGCGAATATAATTATAATAATACCCGATACACACCACACAACAACCCCACCTTAACATCACATGTTTCCAATAAAACATTCTCACTGAAAAATAACGAAGTAAAGGGAGAAAATTACATTCTCTTGTGAGCGTATTTTTAGATAACTTGGACGTGTGTGCATTCGTGTGCAAAACACGTCTTTTTCAGACTTGTTAAATGGAAATCTCGTTGGAGTACACGGGGGGAGGTGTACTCGCACGCATGTGTACTTACGTCATGTTGAATTAACACACTGTTTGGAAGATAATTTAGTGGTGCCTTTCCGAAGATGAAAAACAAATTAAATTTGTGTTTCATTTTATTTGGTAATGTTTTTCAATTTTTTCTCTAAGTCTTAGTGTAATTTTTTAGTTTCTGAACAGAAAAATTCTTTAAAATAATCATTAAATGCCATAGTTATCCGTTTCCCCGACAAATTAAAATCCATTTATATTTTCCTTTTTGTTATGATGTTCTTCAATGTTATATCTAGTTTGTTATATGCTTTAGAATCGGGTAAATACCCTAAGTTTTCACAAGTAGGAAAACACAATCAACATGTTTATATAAGGAGATCAGTGCGATGATAGGAAAATATTAAGATAATAAGATATTGGAAATATGCGAGACAATAACGCAATCACGTTATAGTAAGGTTGTTATAGAACAACTAGGATGCATAATATTCTGTTGCAGAATCATTTAATCAACATTCCGAATGATGCGCCTTCGTTCTACTTCGTACATGGCGATGGGTTTTACGTATTTTAACATGATTTTTGCTGGTTATTTCTCGTTGGGCATGTATTTTTACTTAATGAAATTCGAAAATGTCTGTGGCTAGTATGTTACATAATTTAGTATTACTATTTAAATCGTAAAGTTCCATGGACAGTAACGTTACATAATCAGTAAATCCACACAAGTAGTAACGTTACATAGTAAGCAACGTGAAATAATCTTGTCGTTTCCTGCATGCATGAATTGATTAGAAAGTTATGTGGACGTTTACTTTTTAAACAATAAATACACCAATTAATAAATAGGGGATAGGCAATATCATGACGTAACCAGTAATATAACAGCATGATATAGATAGTAACTTTTATGCGTCTTACGTACAATGATGCAATGAACATTATTTTGAAATAGTTTTATCAGATTCAATCTCCATTCATTACGTTACATAATCAGCCACGGATATAATCATTCAAATCTCATGAGAAGCAATGTAAATCATTACCGTAACAGATCTAGTAAGGTCGCTGGTTCTTAAATACGATATACCAGTTATTTTAACGTTTATTCTCTATGACTGAAGACTGGGGCATACGCAATAATAGCTAGTATCGTTAAATAATTAGTATTTTACGTGATCAATAAGGTGACTTACACTAATCGTGTTTCAATGAGCTGCATATAAAGCGACTTTGCATAAACTGTAACATAGTAAAAGTGTTTATAACATTGCATTTATACACTTATGTAAATATGAAAAGAGTGATGAGATCAACAATTTCAAATATTTGCGATGAGTGTGCGTCTTTCAATCGTTTCAATAGAAAACAAAACAATGAAAGAAAAATATTATATTCAAAAGAGTGTAACTCTCGCAAAACGCACGCACACACGCACCTAGACTATACCTGTTCGTAACCAAACACGAGCATGGAATAGTTTTAGTACAAAGTAGAAGGCAGTAAGTTTTCGATGTCAATATTCAAGTTCCAATCTGGATTATGTCTTAAAGAGTTTTTTATCAGAAAATGTTATAAAAGTACAATTTAAATAGAGTAGCAAAATCTATTAACAGAAATATAAAAATGTTAGTTATTCGTTTAGCCGACGAACAATTTCGCTTGGTTCAACAGATATCGATTACACATTAATGCGTTGTCTTTCGGTCTTTATTGCGTATGAATCAGTTCATTCGTTGGTAACACAGATACTTCAGCTAAAAACACGCCCTCCCAAGCGAAAGGTGTTTCAGCTTTTCTCTTTCTTTGGGTAGACCATGAGTGGATCTGTGATCTTTCTTTTTCTGCCAGAACGTCGTGATTCTCCTGTGGGTCTCAATATCAAATGGGACGTACACGGTTTCAATAGTCAAAGGCCTTCCTGAGATCGAAATAGCTTTCTTTTATACAAAATAATTTTTCTCCATATTTTATATTAGTTGTCCTGGTTTTGTTTTTTTTCTTTGTAAATTTTTGTCGTTAAGCAAGATGAGTAAAAAGTTTTGTGATATTAATGAACTGATTTTACAAAAGGACAAACTTTTTTTCTGTCAATGAATTGTATTATTTTTTTGATAATTTCTCAGGGTTTTGATTTTAATAGATCAACGTAACATTTTTTATATTTTCGTAAATGCTTTTCTTTTTTATTAAAATGATTTCCTTGTTTTATATTTAACTGCGGATTCTTCACTTTTCTGAAATAAATTCTTGAGAATTGGTCTTTTTAACTAACATTTTAGAGCAGTAATACCTTCCTCAGCTAACTTAAAGGTTTCCTTCAGTTTAGTATTTTTATAAAAGACCATCATTACTTTGCCCGCAGAATTTTTCCTTTAGCTTTGAAATTTTGACTTGCTGTGATTTTACTATTTTTGGAAAATGGATACTGATGCTTCGGATTCCTGAAATCAATTGGGATGAATGTTAAGAGAATCCAGGTCAGCAGATTTAGACTGATTCGTAATTTTAATTCTGTTTGACCTTTTTGTTTTTGAAACTGATTCTGCTTTCTCGCAGGACATAGACAATTCCAGGCCGCATTATTTAAATTAATGGATCAAGTTCGAACCGAGTACATTCGTGGTATTCCTTTGTACATAGACATTTAACAGTTTAGTTTTTGTCACAATAGTTTAAGGTTGGTACAAAATTCTCCAGCGAAGTTAATTTGGAGGCGAATGCGGTCTTGGCTCTCTGATATTGAAATTGTAAATTTATTCATTTTTATGTATTTAAATTTAATATCAAAATATCTGCACCATAATCTAATTAGTTCATTTTATTTTATCCAGGATTTTCTTATCAGATATTTGCTTAAACATTCAGCATTGTTTTCAGTTTCCATTTAACTCATTTACCCGCGTTTTATTATTATTATTTTTTTTTTTTACTACAAATGAAATTTGAGTGTCCTATCTTTTTTTTACACGACAAACAATTTAGACAGATATGGGACGTCTCTAACTCAATGCAGATTCCCACATTGATTACAAGGCAAAGGAAATCTTCTTAATGCCTTCTCCTCCGGTATTTATACCGTATGGATCAGTTCATTCGTAGATAACATGTTCTTTTGCTACAACAGTAATTAAGCATGAAATATATAAGCAGGAGACCTTACATATTTTGGAAATGAATCCGAACCATCCCTTACTCTCCGCTCCTTACATGAAATTAGCTTAGTACAAATTTTATTAGTTTGGATTATTTATCTTATTTAATCTTTTTTCCAGTTTTGAATAAAATAAATTCACGAAGAAGCGCATTCGGTTTCCTGTTTACACGTGTTGTACTATGCTGACAGATTTATACGGATATAAGCTTTTGACAAGTGAGAAACATGCATATATAATAGTTTCCATGGGTGTATAATATTGATAATTTATTTCCGACAGTATGCCGTATATAATGTACTGAGCTGCTTTTTTTGTTGTTGTGGTTGATACTGTTGTTTGCACGGGGAATATTGTTAAGCAAAAAATGATTTAGTCTGGGAGTTGAATATAAACAAGGGCAATCACAATGTTAAAACTCCCGCCTTATTTTTAAATTTGTGCAATTCAAGGTGATAATGAAACTGACAGCTTTGCTTTGTAGTCTATGTGATTTACAGTAATACATTTAAGAAGCATTGCTTATTATTAGTCTTTTACTGATGTAACTAGTTCATCTATATATATTGTATGTAAGTTGATAACATACATACACACGTATGGTACACGTGTATGATTATATGATTGGCAGAAGATGAAAAACGTGAAATCACATATCAAATGTAAAAAGATGATTTTTTTCTGTTGAAAAACGAAGAGAAAAGGTGAAAATAAAATAGAACGAAAAGAAAAATCTGTTGCGAAATTTATGAAAGCATGAATGCAATTAAGATACATCACGTGATCGATGACAGGTGTCAGATTATTTTAAAAAAATAAATAATAAAAAGAAAAAGTCAGCTTTGGAAGTCGTAAAGGTACGTAGCGAAGAGAGCAATAATAAAAATAACGAATAAAACAAAATAACAGAATTAGAAAAGAAAACGACAAAAAATAAAAACTGGCCACGCTTCTTCATTATAACATGATGTACGCATCAGGCTTTTTCCGGGTGCAGTAAATAATACATTTGCTCTACTTTCATGACACTAAACAACTTAATCCATGAAACAATACAGTAATAATTAGATTTAATTTACCGAATTTAACTTCAGAATTATTAACACAATTTTAGAAAACAACGGCATATTAAGAATTAAGATTTTTTTTTTTACATATTTGATAAACTTATACGAGCAAAAAATGCATTTTTCATTATAATACAGACAATTCATTATTATATTCCTAACCTAAATAATGTTACATTTATGTCGTTGCTGTTTAATTATTCCATAAATAAAGTAAAGGTTCCAATATTATTTTTTTGTCCAATCGAAATACATTTTGTAAAATAAAATGCAATACTTTTGTATAATGCACATAACATAGTAGAACAAACATCAATAAATATGTTTTAGTCAGAAATAAATTCATTTGTCAACTTTAATATTATTTGGATTCAACAATAAAAATCTAACGAGATATATTTCACATTAGATGTGTACATTCTACCCGAGTAATAATCGTAAACGTTATTTCAAACTAACGCGTAGCAGAGCAACAGAAACAAAATTAAAACTTAAGTCTGATTTTTTACAAAATATCCAGAGATATAAAAAATGCCATTTCATGTGACAGATCGACGCAGATGTTATTTAAACTAGTACATCATGAACAAAAATGCACCAGTTCAACCTGACTAGTAGTTAATCTCACCGCAGCATTGTTCCAAGACGGAGACAAGTTCTACTCTGATACATTTTTTAGGTAGATTGCCTTTGCAATTCCATTCTTTTCCCCTGTTTCATGGACAATAACAAAATGCAGAGATTTATATACAACGTAAACAAACATTTAAACCAGTTTGCCCCCCTGCCACAATGACCACCTACGTTTAAGTGGCCATCTGAATGGTATGGAACGAATAAGAATAATATAAAAGTAAAGAATAACAATTATAAACAAGAAACCACGTATTTTTACTTCAGCATCACGAACAAAAAAGTTTGTAGTGTTGTCTACTAGAACCAAGGATATGAGCATTTAAATATAGATTTATCGATACATATATATATGTGTGTGTGTGTGTGTGTGTGTGTGTGTGTGTGTGGTATATATTCATGTGGTATAATATATATACATATATTATACCACATTTTTTGCCAAATTTAAGTTCCAAATCTCAGCGACTATTGATCAGAATTTAACAAATAAAGGCTCGTTAGAAATGTAATAACTTGCCTTGTGTGATGTGCTATGTGGCACTTGCATTAAAGATCGCACATTAATGGGATCACCAATCATCCAGAGCAAAAGTTTTACTGCAATAAGTCATTAATTTTCCTATATTTGCGTATGAATTCCAAAACATCTCATATTCCACAAAACCTCTGGCCCTGATAGAAGGGAGCAACTAACACTTGCTGCTATGGTTTCAAATGATCTGTAATAACGTCAATATATAAGTAATAACGTCTATATATATAGTAAGTTATAAAATATATATGGCGATTAAGCTACACCGAATATTCCGCGTTTCATCGACTCTAGGACTTTTCAGACTTATGCGCGAATTTTGTGGTTGTCTGTCGTTTTTATATAGTACCTTCTATTGTGATTTTAGTTAGCCAATCAGCTTTCTAGCATCCACCGAGCCCTTCCTTGCCAATGAACATGCGTCTACCGGACAAAGGCCTATTTGACCTCTGCTGGACTTGTTCCGTTGTGTGTGCTCCATTTTGCCTGGATATCTAGTTTCTTGACCTGTTTTAAATCTAGGTAAGGTTTTTTGTATGTTAGTTCATATATATATATATATATATATATATATACATATATATGTGATAGTTTATGTATATTCATGTTTATTTAATTTATTTATTTATATGTTTATTTTCTATTGTTTTTGTTAGTTTTAAAATTATTTTGTTTCGCTATTCTAGAGTAAATTTTATCCTGTGAACAAAGTTGTTCGCTATTTCTCTTCTACACTTTAATAGATGTTGGGGTTCTTTGAATACAGGATAGAAAATTTTTCATGAAGGCATAATCTACATGGGTCGTCTAGGTCTCTACATGTAGTAGCTTGTCTTATTATTTTCCATTCGACTACCGGCGAATGTCCGCTTTCCTTGAGTTCCCAGTATTTATTTGCTAGCGTTGTTTTCATACGGTGTTTTTTATTGTTGAATGTACTTTTGTGGTCATAATATCGAGTTTTGAAATTTAAGTAAGTTATTCCTACGTAATATTTCTTGTTATTCGGGTTTTTTTCGCAAATATTTTGGCCTGGTAAACTACGCTTTTAGTTCGACATTTATTTTGAAGTGGGCAAAGTGTGCGGTGTCTACAGTTGCATTTATCTTGTTCGTTATTAGTATTTTTTATTTCTAGTACGGTTGTTGTTGTCTGGGGGGATTATTATTATTATTATTATTATTATTATTATGTCTGCTAGTGTTTGTTTTATTTTTTTCACGGTGTCTACGTTTTATTGTTTATTTTGTTGTTGTTTATATTGTTTTTATTTTATATTTTTTTATTATGTGTTTTAATTATCATCTCTAAATTTTCGCAGCGGCTGTAGGATAACTTTAAGGTATTTTTATTGAAAATTTTGTGTAGGGGGTTCGTTGCGGGGAAATGTTTTTCAATAAGATTTAGAAATTTCTTACCAAGTTTAGTTTTTAACATTTGATTGTATGGGGCCGTATACCAAATTATAGTTCTTTTTCTTCTATTTTTAATTTTATTGTACTTATTGGTGTTTTGTTGCTTATATTTGATATTGATACAAGAATATATATATCAAATATAAGCAACAAAACACCAATAACTATAATAAAATTTAAAAAGAACTATAATTTTGGTATACGGTCCCATACAATCAAATGTTAAAAACAAAACTTGGTAAGAAATTTCTAGATCTTATTGAAAAACATTTTCCCGCAACCAACCCCTTACACAAAATTTCCAATAAAGATACCTTAAAGTTATCCTACAGCTGCTGCGAAAATTTAGAGATGATAATTAAAACACATAATAACAAATATTAAATAAAAACAATGTAAACAGCAACAAAATAAACAATGAAAAGTAGACACCATGACCAAAATAGAACTAACGCTAGCAGAAATAATAATAATAATAATAATAATAATAATAATAATAATAATAATAATAATAATAATAATAATAATAATAATAATAATAATCCCGGACAACAACAACCGTACTAGAAATAAAAATTAAAATACTAATAACGAACAAGATAAATGCAACTGTAGACACCGCACACTTTGCCCACTTCAAAATAAATGTCGAACTAAAAGCGTCGTTTACCAGGCCAAAATATTTGCGAATAAACCCCGAATAACAAGAAATATTTCGTAGGAATAACTTCCTTAAATTTCAAAACTCGATATTTTGACCACAAAAGTGCATTCAACAATAAAAAACACCGTATGAAAACAACGCTAGCAAATAAATACTGGGAACTCAAGGAAAGCGGACATTCGCCGGTAGTCGAATGGAAAATAATAAGACAAGCTACTACATGTAGAGACCTAGACGACCCATGTAGATTATGCCTTCATGAAAAATTTGCTATCCTGTACTTTAAAGAACCCCAACATCTATTAAAGTGTAGAAGAGAAATAGCGAACAACTTTGTTCACAGGATAAAATTTACTCTAGGATAGCGAAACAAAATAATTTTAAAACTAACAAAATCAATAGAAAGTAAACAAATAAATAAATTAAATATAAACATGAACATACATAAACTATCATATATATATATATATATATATATATATATATATATATATATATATATAAACTAACATAAAAAACCTAACCTAGATTTAAAACAGGTCAAGAAACTAGATATCGAGGTTAAATAGAGCACACACAAAGGAACAAGTCCAGCAGAGTTCAAATAGGCCTTTGTCCGGTAAGTGCATGTTCATTGGCTGATAGGAAGGGCTCGGTGGATGCTAGAAAGCTGATTGGCTAACTAAAATCTCAATGGAAGGTGCGTATATAAAAACGACTGACAACCACAAAATTCGCGCATAAGACTGAAGAGTCCTGGAGTGGATGAAACGCGGAATTTTCAGAGTAGCTTAATAGCCATATATATTTTATAACTTACTAACTAGCTCTACCTACGTATTGAGCACTATTGAAGTAAATACTTAATGTTTACGCATAAATTTATACTTTCGTATATTAATTTTATGTGAGTAAATGAAGTGTATATATATATATATATATATATATATATATATATATATATATATATATATATATAAACTTACACATGACTAACTTACAAAGTAATATTTTCAATTTCTTCGCTTATATCTGGGAGGAATTTTTAGTTCCAGATTAAATAACGTGTTTCTTTAACGTGACAGACCAGGCAAAATTGTATTTCTAACTAGAGGATTACGTTTATAAGTCTACGTGAACACTTCTAAGAAATAAATTTAAAGTTAAGGTTATTCACAATTAACAATGGCAAACACAAATATTAATTTAAACTTGCACAAGATAACGCAGGTAGAATGATGGTAATATCATAAGCGTGACTGATCTGAGGCATGATATTACAAAACTAAACTTGCAAGATAGGAAAAAACACGATTCTTGATGCATGCGTGACAATCCGATAAAAAGGGCATTGTAAAGTAAGACTGAGAGATAGATAACTAGTTTATTTTTCTAAAGTATAATATTGCACTAAATATCTAACACGATAGATCTTAAAATACACACACACATACACATACACATATATATATATTATTTTTAAGCCAAAAACAATATATATATATATATCAAGTTTGAACTGCTATTTATAATTTCATTGTATAGACCAATGTAAATGGCGTTTCAAAGATCGACGAGACAGATCAAATAAAATCTATCACCAACTTTAGCGTGAACGACAGACGAATCATCTAATTTATATGAAGAGATGCGTCTGAAACAATTTCTAGCGAAATGAAAACAAAATAAAAAAAAACGAAAGAACATTCAAAGAAAAAATACAAAAAAATCCCCAGTTCCTTGTAAAGCAAAATATTGCTAAAACTCTTTGATTTTTATGCGTTTTTATTTGTGTGCTTTTTGATTGTTTTTTCTTGCGGGAAATTGAACGACACAAATATTTTTTAACGTTTTATATTTCGTTTATTTTTATATTTATTTTATTTTATTTGTATTTTAAAAAAGCACAATGTTCATCGTTTTGTATCCTTCAAGATTTTATTCAAGGTGAAATTCATTCTATCTCCTAAATATTCATATTTTATTTATGAAAAATTATAACAACAACAACAATAATAATAATAACTATAATAATGATAATAATAATAATAATAATAATAATAATAATAATAATAATAATAATACTGATTCTAATATTAATAATTATCAGAGGAAGAGGGAAAAGAAAGAAATTATTTATAACTGAATAAAAAACAAATAAACATTCTCTGAAAAACTGAAAAGAAAGCCTATGTAAGTGCAAGCATAGATATTTTACGTATTTTTTCCTAAATAAAGTGGTATAAAACGACAAGGAGATGATAATAAAAATTTGAATTATATGCATATATATAACGTATACATATACATGCATATATCTTATTTATAAAAAAGGGCGTTGTATGTGTGTGTCTGTGTGTATGAAAGTTCTTTCCATATAGACTCCGAAATGTCTCTGTCGATTTCTTTTAAATCCACACAAGTTTACTTTATGTGTCGGGCAGTGTTTCTAGATAGTTTGTATCGGTATGCATCGGATAACTATAAAAAATTGATAATAAAAAATTGATTTATGAAAAACCAGTCTGAATTTACGAAGGTTAACAACATTATACAGCCTTACATCACAAGTACATTTAAGAAGTTTTATCAGCGCACAAACAGAACGACCCGGCTTATGCAAAAGCAGTAGGTTTTGTAATACAGTGGTGCTTTCGAATGACTGTTTCCATTCAGAACATCATTAAATTATTATACTTTTATTTTTCATTTTAAACATTAATTGAAGCCATTATATTAACATAATGTTATAAAATTAACAGTCAGTTCTGTTGCAGTGCCATATGTCTAACAGAGTATCAGATATGTTCCAGTAGATTTTTTCCATAAGTCAAATAATTTGTAAACTATTCCAAAAGATAACTTTTAAATAGTAACAAAGCACCTCTTAATGTGTCATCTAGATTGACCCATCTAAAAAAACACTATTTCAATTACTTTTACCGAAATAAATGCCTTTACACCAAAATTTCTTAATAAATTCCGGTAATCACTGCCATCACACCTACTACCACCTGATTTTTACAAGTCAAATGTAAAAATAATATACTTCAGTTTGTACTCTAGATTAATACATATATCTAAATTAATATAACGCCGTTACCACCCAGTGGTTACAATAATTTTATGGCAGCAACCATCTTCCAATTGACAATCATTTTAATTCTTATTTTTTAGGAGTACTCGATGATCTATTAAGAAACCAGGAACAGATGAGAACCCAATATATTTGCTTATATCTATTGTCTTTATTGATATTTGTCTTCATTTGCTCCCCCCCCATTTCAAACTGTCGTTATTTACATCCATCTTTCATTTTATTTATCCATTTATTTAGCCCTTGTTTTCTTAATCAGTTCTCACTCATCATTCGATTTGATTAAACAATCCGTTAAAACAATTCAAACGCACGTGCTAGCATGACGTCACTGCTTTCTTCTTCCTTTAATGTTTCTAATGTTGAATTGTTGCCCGTGCCGCAATTGCCTGACTTCCTTTTCTTCAATAGCAGATTACTTAATCGTGACTTCTCTCGACCTCATAACCACCACCTTCTCTCTTCCATACTCACTCCCTTAATCTCTCACCCCTCTATCTCTCTTTCACTCTATATGTCTTTCTCTCTATCCCTCTCTTTTTCTCCCTCATTCTTTTTCCGGCTTCTCTTAACTATTCTACGTTCACACAAAAACGCAAGCGTTAACTTTTTCTTGTCTTACGTTCTCTTATTCTTCTATTCGTTTCCCATACTCTTTACTATTCAATCTCGAGTTTTTGTTTCATCTCCTTTATTTATTTCTACTTATATATGATATGCATTTTGTCTGGCTGTATGAGTTCGTTCCATATACATTCCTAAACGGCCAAACTAATGTTTATCAAATTCTCTCATATATATATATATATATATATATATATATATATTTATTTATGCGTAATAAATGTTTATATTTAGAATATACATGAACCTTGATGTTTGACTTGCATTTAATCTTTAATTCAAGTTAGTATATAAAATATTTTTATAAATATGTATAAATAAGCCAAGAGCGCATTCAAAATGAACGTTCCTTTTTAGAGAAAAATTGAACCATATTACTTGACTTTGGAATGCAAAACTTTAATCCAAACTATTATATAAAATACTTTTATACAATAAACAGTAAATTCTCTACATTGTATTGTAGATTACAATGTATTATGAATTAAGTGCCTACCGGAAGCCATGTGAATCTTCCTCTCGGTTCAGCGCAGTTAGTCCCCAACTAAAGCAGTCAATTAATCGAATTCATTGAAAAATGTACAATCTCAAGGAGTTCGCTGGCAGTCAAAGTATGGTATCTAAGATTTGTTGATCTTCATTCGATCACGGGTAACGTCGGATCTCCGTGCTAATATATTTATATATATATATATATATATATATATATATATATATATATATATATATATATATATATATGGGCAGCATTTTTCTCTTATTCATGTTTCTCTCCATAAATTAATTATGCAGTACTTACCCCCTTGTTATAAAGTTAATTACTCTGAACAACTAATAGATATACTTTATTCGGTAGAAACTAACAATGAACTTCTAGCTTCACTCGACGTTTTACAAACGTCAGTGTTCATTAAACAATGGATATAATAATTAATAATATATGAAATAATTTCACTCCCCCAGCACTAAAATTAAACCCTGGCACACTACGAAAATTATTAATCTCCTGCATCACTGAGGTCTCTTTTCTATGGCCGCAATTGAACCTTAGATATCAAATTGATAGAGTTTCAATGAGTTCAACTCTAGGCCCCTTGTTTTCCGAAATTTTATACGATAAACATTGAATCTAAAATGTTTAATAGAATTTTTAAACCATTTATATATGTTAGCTACATTGATGAAGTACACTTCATTTATTTAGATAAATTACCAATAATCAAAAACGCATTTAAATATAATTCGGTATTAAATTTCACGCATAAAACAAATATAAATAATACGATTCCCTTCCTCAATATAGAAATTAAAGTCAACAGATAGATGTATTACCTACCCATACAAAAGTCTGCAAGTAAAGAATCATGACTACTCAATTTTAAATGTGAATACATCTATAGGTCGTAGTGAAAAATCTTATCTACCGAGCCAAACGCAATTCAGTCACCAACAATATTTTTATGAGGAATACTCTGACATAAAAAAATCCTTATTAATAATAACTTCTTAAATGTACCGTCGATCAACAAATGAAACACCCTTAAATATTAATAAAACGTAACTGTAACCAGCTGTACGCTAATTATAAAATCGACGAAAAATAAATATAAATATTGTACATAAACATATTTCCCGCACTGAAAAATATTTTCTTAACTTAGATTCATCATTTATTATTATTTTTTTCTGTAATACGTTCCTCTTCTAAAAGAAATTTCCTGAGATAATTAATATATTAGTCGTTGTAAAATGTTTACTTGATTTATCATCCATTGATGGCTTAACATAATTGTAGACAGATATATTCTTCTTCTCAGCATTAACATCAGCATACTTCAAGCAGAATTTTTTTGACATTATAGTTGATATTTGTTATCGTTATTTCTAGAAGTGTAAGCCATGTTTAGTTTCAGAACAGTTTCCGATGGTTCGATGTTCTACACAAGTCCTGGGAGGTGACTGATTTGCCCCATCGGAAACTGTTCTGAAACTAAACATGGCTTACACTTCTTGAGGTTATAGGCTCAGTAGACAGTTCCCGAGTTGGAATCCACTGAGCAAAAGATTCTTCCCGTGTTGACAAGAAGAAAACATATGCGAAATTAGTACAGAAAAGTTTAATATTTATGAAGCAATTCAGGTTTCGGATTGGTTGGTAGCAGAACGTGAATTAATTCGATTCGTCAGTTCCTAGCAGCATCGTTTATAAATAGAATCTCCTGACTGAGCGGGAACATATCCCATTATACTCAAAAATATTTAACATTATTTAAATAATTTTTTTACGTATTTGAATTATTTATGTCCGATATCTAAATGGTAATTTATCCCAATAAAATATGCATTATCTAATCCAGAAAAATAAGTGTATATATTTAATGGTAACACATGTTAATAAATTAGGTAGAATAGTTTATGTTCTATTCGCACGTGATCGCAATTTAACGTACAATTTCTCAACGTGGTATCTGAAAGATAAAACGATAATTTTCTATTAAAAGTATGAAATATCAGTGTTTATTCGATAGGAATACAAAGGAGAGAAGTTTTCCTTATGCTTACATGTATTTTTCTCAAATTCATCTCAGTCGAAAAAGGTCACATGTTAAAAGCGTTATATTCCTGAAATTTCAAAATACGGTATAGACCGTGCATATCTTTCTGGTGAATTTTTACCGGCAAGCAAAAAACGGGGGTTAATTAGTCTACGTTTAAAATATTATTCAATTAATATTACTAACATTTATGACAAAAAATGGACTTATACGTCGGAATTAAAATAACTTTTAATCGGCTGAATAACCAAGAGTCAAATGATCATCAATAGCTAATTTATTGATATTTAGTAATCAACGATTTTGCTAATCGGTGTATCTCTAATATACATCATTATGAGATGCCTTCAATAAGGTTTATGACTTTTTTATACAGGCATTTTAAATCGTCGCAGCCACTTAAAAATCAAGTATGTTATTGTTATGCATCGTATGGATGACTGACCAATTTTAATAATTTCAGGTTCTAAAGGAATAAGAATTAGAATACATCTTACTAAAGCTTATTGTCATAGATAGTGAATTTCAAAAAAATGCACTCTAAACGTGAAGACGTTTAAGAAGAATGATATGCAATAATATTCTGTTTAAAACTTGATCGAATTACACGGAAATGTATGGAATGCTTCAAACTGATTTTGGACCAATTTGCATGAATTGAGCATCAGTTTTTGAGTGGCATAAGAGATAGCTTAGAGGTTGTCATTATGAGACAAATGAGGAGATGAAAGAAGCTGTGACGATTGGTCATTGATGCACTCACACAAAACTACATTCATAGAATCTTCCAGAACTTGTTGAAACGGTACACCGAGTGCATTGCAGCAAGAAGCATGCCAAGTACGAGGCTACTGTAACTATGCATTATCACCGAGGATACGCTTAGTCTACCAGTCATTTTATATGTGAGTAGTAGTAGCAGGCTAATCGAATAGCACATCATCTGGAGTGTATATGTAATTTAATATGTTATTTCGAGCGGAATATTCTATTACTTAAAATTGAAATGTCTCTACATTAAGACTGAACTATATCATGTTATATACATCGAGATATAGTTAATTATATGACGGCTTTCAATTATTGAATGAAAAGTAGAAAAACGATTATATAAACTATTAAAAAACAACTAATATATATAAAATTTATTATATTTTTTATCCAGGTTTTTGATATTCTAGGCAATTAGTTACCTATTTTCGTCATTTATCTAAAGATTGATCAATAATAAAAATCAAGAGCATTTATTAAATTTGAATTCAAGAAGATATCCACATATACTCATATAAAACGTTTTTAATAAATGTAATTTTCTTGTTTATTACAAGTAATCAAATAACATTTTTATTTATCACTAAAATATCTTCTGGGAGTTTTACTATATTTAAAAAAAATAGTTTCAATGGTTTATTTACTACTTTAATAATTTGAATTTTCCTTATTTAAAATTTAAAAAATACCAAAATCAAAATCAAATTGATGAAAGACTGTTGTTCTTACTATTGTGATTTAGTGATTTTACAACAGGAAGCGATCAGCAATTAAACTGCTCCTCTTTTGTCTATTATATATATTAAGTATGTGGAAAATTAATACCGATGCTCAAAATTTATAAACAATTTGACCTCCCCCTTTACTGTGAAATTCACCAAAACTCAGAAAATTAACCAATTTTTAGTATCTATCACATAATTATTACGAAATATAATGAACCCATTATTTTTATTTAAATCTCAGTGAAAAGATATTATTTTGTTTAAACAGAAAATACCTTTACTAAAGTTAAAAAAGTAAGCATGAATTGATTTTTTGCTTTTTTATGAAAATAAAGCGTCGTGCATGCTAACAATTTTAAAAAAATCAATTTTTACAGGAACATTACGAAAAAAGTCTCTAAAGTCCGTACTGATGAATTCGATATAACTCGAAGAAAAATTAGTTTCTCGAACTACCGATATCATAATTGAATTAAGCATTTTTTGTAATATTTTCACATGAAAAAATTATAATTGCAATAAATATTAGTACTTTTTTAATTACAGATTTTGCATTATATTTATATGTAAGAGTCTAGTATTTTATTTGCTTACATGAATATAAAACTTTCGGCGTAACATCATTTATATAATCTTGAAAATGTGTTTTTAATTTACAAGCTGGAACATAGAACAATAATTAAATCTAAAAAATGTAAAGGTAATACTAACGTTCGCGATAGGAATATATGAATGCACGGCTGGAAAAACCAGCACCCCACCTACCTTTTACTATATGACGTAATTTTCAGAAAGGTTTTCGACTAACTGAGATTTGGAGTTTTCATATAATCTGTCTTTTGAGGCTTCAGTTTTGTTGACATTTTGCTAAGCAAGAATCTCTCGCTTTGGGGGAGCTAATTAAGCTATTTTTTGTACAAACAAGGTGTGTTCTAATATAATTTAATATCTAAGAACTTTACTAATTATCATTGAAGTAGAACCAGAAACCTAATACTTATCTTTCAACTGATTTTACAATAAATTATTTAACTTCCAAATTTAACTGAATTGGTTAGCCCGCCATGAAAACATTTGTCATAACTTTTTTTCACGTGTCCAATACATTTTCCCTTTTAATATTCCAAATACAATAAAATTATATTTTCTAGTTTCGTTCGTAATAATTAGGAAATTACGCTGAATACTGTTGTCTAGCGAAAGTAAATAATTGGGAAAGTTGCTGTTTTAAATTTTTATTTCATTGCAAGAGATTATAGTAAAAAGAAACCAAGGATCGTCATTGAATCTTCATTTCATTTTCTTAATTTCAATTATCTCTAAGCTAGAACCGCTTTCTTCCTCAGTTGTATTTGAAAGCAAACTAAAAAACACCTTGCCATTATCTCTTCTTCCAGATTATATGCACAGAGATAAATCTAATGAGGAAATGGATTAGCGAAAGAACTAGAGAATAAGAGAATAAATTCCTAGTGGTAATCACAAGAGGAATTGAACCACGGGATTTACATGCACTTCAATTAAGACGATTGAAAGAAGAATAAATTGGGTCAATGTTCTATTTTCTCCCATTTATATATCCCTCTTTACCGCTTTGTCTTTTTCACTCTTTATCTGTCTCTCTCTCTATATATGAGGAACAGGTCAAATCGAAATGCACATAAACTGAATGACTATATTCCCCTATTCATCTCATTCTCTCAGGGTCTTCGTTAGTCTCTTCACTTTTTCTTTTTCCATCATTTGCTCCTGATTAGAACAGGAATCTTTCGCAAAAGTTCAGATACCTCTGATTTTTGTAAAATTTTCTGAAAAAATGTAAACAATAAA
This sequence comes from Euprymna scolopes, assembly GCF_053919585.1. Classification (NCBI taxonomy): domain Eukaryota; kingdom Metazoa; phylum Mollusca; class Cephalopoda; order Sepiida; family Sepiolidae; genus Euprymna; species Euprymna scolopes. Next base: position 3,084,727 of record NC_136513.1, read on the forward strand.
ATACTCCCCAAATTTAAGGGCATATATATATATATATATATATATATATATATATATATATATATATATATATATATATATATATGCCCTTAAATTTGGGGAATATTTTATTTTGTTGTTTACATTTATTTAGAAAATGTTACAAAAATCAGAGGTGTCTGAATTTTTTCGAAAGATTCTTGTTCTCTCTGTCCGCCCTATTCATAAAACTAACTAGAGCTCTTATTATCAACCTTATCTCTATCAGTTGTTGTCTAAAATGCATAATGATCAGTTAATTAGTTTAATAATGAATATTCTATATAGAAATATCTAAAGTTTATACATACTTAATTTAAAAAGAGATATCCTATAATGCAATTTCCCTCCACTAGCCTCTCATGTTATATGTGTCATAATATATGATGAAAAGTTTTAATGTTTGCATTATTCTTAATTTTCATATGACATCCTAACCAGACCCTAGAGATCGTCACTAATATATAACAGAATCAATAAATCTACTTACAGTGCTCCGTTTCAAGAGCAACAGCTGTTGATATATAAAAGGTATTTGATAGAGTTCAGCATAAAAGCATACTTAAAAAGATTTCTATTGAATGTCTGAAAATGTCCTCAAAGCCACCAAAGCTCATCTCTCTGATAAGTTTATAAAATATTCATTGATAGACAAAGGTTAGAAGCTTAAAGTATCAACACTTTGGACCCAACGCTCTTCCTGATCCTCAGTAAATTTCTATCCGTATTTGTCGGCATTTATGCAGAAAACACGGCCATTTATGGCAATACTTCGGAGAGCAGGAATGACGAAACTCTTTCTGATTTACTGTCTTCCGACTTTGGGAACGTGATACAATAGAAAACTGTAGCTGATTACTTCGCCGCAATGTTGTACCCTTGCGCCTGTTTTATAAATACGTACATATTCTCGTCTAAAGTAACAAATAACAAAATCTTAACCCTTTACTGTTGAGGTGCTAAAAGCCGAAAAGCTTTCTAGTCTAATAGTTTCCTGCTTCGGACTACTAGAGTTCCTTCCCTGTTTCCTGCTTTGCTGACTGTACTATCCTTAAGAGTTTAAATGTAATGTCAGCAAACATCTTGTTGCTCAACTACCATGGGCAAATGTTCTTTCCTACAAATGCTCGTCTGTGAAAATAAATAACATAGCACTGGTTCTCAGCTAACTTCAACATTTTTGTTCCAAGTCCAATGTAACCAGATTCTTGTTGAACTACCTTCCTAAATAATCGAATTTTGACAAACTTATAAAATCATAACCAATCATACAGCTTATATCTCATTATACTTATACTCGAGTGTCCTTTGTGCTTTGATAATTGGGGATTCTTTTGTAACAAAAAAATAATTGTTGATTCTTTAGTAAAAAAAAAACGTGTCTCAGCACTGCATCTTTACTGAGTATTTAATTCGACCTTTTTGTTGCCAAAAATGCTAAGTAATAATCGGTTCTAAGTCATAGTTTTCTTGATGTTGCATGTTCATTCTCCAATATAGACGATACTAAGCATACAATTTAGAAGTAATTAAGACTTCTAGTCGTTCATAGATAACAGAGGAAGAACAAGTTACCTCTTTGGATGAAATACAGATTCCTGATTTAGATAGAATATTCCTAAGTTCTACTAGACACACAGGAATACATCCAGAATCACATCTGCCGAAACGTCTTAATTATATATCCAATATGTAAAAAGGAGTATGAACAATCGGAAAAATAAGCAAGTTCATCTCCGTCAAATGTGTGTTTGGACAGAATTCAGCAATAAATTCTCTCCGTAAGTAGTAGTTAATAATCACTCATGTGCAGAGAACATGAAAAAAGGGCAAACTATAATAATGAACATAAATTCTATTATGCTGATTATCACACGAACTAGGAAATTTATTTAAAGAAAAAAGGTGTATTGTTTATACATGGCTGCAGGAAAATCAATCCATATGATTAATACAGTATGCTACTAGCCACATCTTATTTTATATTTATAAGAGAATCCTTCTGTGTGCCATTTCTCTGAATATGTTCACAACTTCACACTTATTGATTTTGATATCATTTTCAATTGTTAGCAACAAGATATCAGATAACCTCTTCTCACTGCACACATTGTGCTCTTTTGCCTCACCAGATTCAATTTAGAGCAGGTCCTTTCTACTGTTGCAGTTGTATCGAGTATAGTGGCATATTTTTTTAGTATTCAAGCATACGTGGAGATATCTCTTAGGCATTGTTTTTTTTTTTCATTCGTTCGGTCGTGAAGCTGCAGTGGTATGTGGTAGGCATGGAAACAAGGAATAGAATATCTTTAATTCCAACCGTAGTTGTCTATTATGCTAGCTCATAAAACTGGCATTGCTTTTGCAATGACGTGAATGCGTCTTCATTCACAAGTTCCTTCTTCTGTCATGCAATGAAAAGCATTTAGGATATCTCATGTTGGGTTGACACCGCCTTTTAATCTTCTTTGTAGCTCCTGCAATATTGTATCTAAAAATACATGAAATATTCTTTGCAGTAGTTATCATCCAAGGTTTAGAATTGCTCCATAGCAGATGTATTCTTGTATCTTGCAGGTATTTTTCTTTTTCTGCCTTGTCCAGAAATCACAGAGGGAACGTCGATGCCATTAATTCAGTTCTTGTTTTTACCTTTGTAAAAAATCTTTTGAAACTTTTCAGCATTGCTTTATTCTCTCAAGCTTTGTAGCACTGTATCCGCAATTCTGGTAGAAGTAACTAAATGAAGGTATTTCTTATGTAGTGCATTAGATGCATGGGCATTTTTTTAAAACTGGGGTCGCAATCTTAAGATGAAGAAGAAATTTAAAGTTAACACTTTTCAACAATATTGAGGCATCATCTTCTGATGCATCGGGAGAATTTTTTGTACTATCGCTATTAAAAATTGCCCCAGATATTGGGTCACTTTCCTGGTGGTTCTAGGAGCTGAGTCTATGTAAGCCCATCTTGAGTATGATAGCTTCTGAAGTTATAGTCAGATTCTGAAAATATTGTTCTCTGTATCCTTTGGGTAATTGTTACGGCTTTACCTTATCATGTGCTACAAAAAAAAATTCTTCGTTACTTTTCTCTCTTTGTTTCCTCTCTCTGTCCTGCTCTAAGCAAGTCTGACGACCTAGTCCACAAACTCCAAAATTCCATCATGACAAGTTTCAATAAAAAATACACGATTAAACCCGGATCTGAAACTTCCAACGTAGATCCCATCTACCATGTCTCCTTCTCCAACATTAGGGGTCTGCGTTCTAACCTTCCAGAGGTTGAAGCACAATTACAGGAGACTAAACCAGACCTTTTATTTTTAAGCGAAACTGGAATTTGACAGACTATTTCCCTAGATGAGTTCGTAATTAAAGGGGACTCTAACCTAACTTCCAAATCTGACCCCCAAGATCGCCATGGGCATGGAATATGTGCCTATATAAAAGATGGCTTTCCATGTAGTAAGGACATCTCCAGAGAAGATCTTAACTTACCCTATATGTGCTTCCGAGTAGCACTAGCTCACACTACGGCATTTATATTTACTCTCTATCGCCCCCATAACAGCGGAGTTACTATCTTTAAAAGCATATCTGAGAAAATTTACCAAGTTCTATCAGCATATCCTTCATTCACGTATGTGGAGACTTCAATGTTCACAATGTAGAATGGTTCACCCACTCAAACAAGACCGATGATGAGGGGAGATTCTGTCATGATTTCTCCATTGCTTATGACCTCACTCAGATTGTTCACAAACCCACCCGTGTGCCCAACAATGACGGCCAGTATGCAAGTCTCCTAGACCTTTTTCTCACAACTTGCCCTGAACTATGTTCAGTTTCTGTTTTGTCTCCTCTTGGATCTTCCGACCACTCAGTTGTATCAATTAAGATAAAAAAGTAAATTTAATAAGTCCTCAGACGTACCTCTCCATCGTACACTATATCAATACACTATGGCTGACTGGGATAGTTTCCGTACATTTATATCGGATCTTCTTCTGCGTTCCATGTTTGAAAAGGATGTGTCGTCTATAGTATCAGACCTGACAGAATAGTTAATTGTAGGTATAGACAATTTCATTCCCTCGAAAAAGTTCCAGCAAAAACCGAACAGCCAGCCATGGTTTTCTCCAGAATGTGCTACTGCTATTGCGCACAGAAATCACTTTTTCCACTGCTTCCAACATAATAGATGTATGGAAACTAAAGCCGCTTTAGGGACTGCCAGCAACCATTGTAAGAAAGTAATAAAGAACGCAAGAGAGTTGTATGCTCAGTCCATCAAGTCCAAAGTAGCTAAGCAGTGGCTTGGTTCCCACCAGTTTTGACAAATTGCAAACAGAATCCTGAACAGAAGCATGTGCTCTATCCCAACGATCATCAATGGACCTGAGGTAATCTCGTCAGCATCAGACAAAGCCAAACTCTTTGCCAAGAATTTGCAGCTAATTCTACCTTTTGCGACCAAGACCGCCAACCCCCAATATTTCCTCCTGTATCAGAAAACACAATATGTGATATACAAATATCTGTGATGTTGCCAAGCTAATCAAAAACCTTGATTCCAGTAAAGCAACCGGCCATGACGGTATTCCAATTATAGTACTCAAAAAACTTCAACCAGAACTAGCACCCATACTTACAAAACTGTTTAAACGTTGTCTTAAGGAGAATTGCTCCCTATCACCCTAGAAAATCTCATCAGTATGCCCTGTATTTAAGAATTCAGGTGATTGTTCATCCCCCTCTCAGTACAGGCCAATAAGTCTCCTGTGCGTCATGAGTAAGTTGCTGGAATCTGTTAAATAGAGAAGTAATCAACCATCTCAGCAAAAATAACCTTCTTAGTGACACACAATATGGTTTCCGTTCTGCTAGATCTACAGCAGATGTGCTTACAGTTATATCTCATAAGATTAGCGAATCTCTCGACAGAGGCAACCGTTCTAGGGCAATTGCTCTTAACATATCAAAGGCCTTTGATAGGGTATGGCATAAAGGTTTACTTCACAAGATCTCGAGCTATGGTATAGCTGGAAATGTCTTCTCAATTATTAAATCATTTCTCTCTGATAGGTTCATAAGAGTAGTAGTTGATGGGCAAAAATCAGAAGCTCACAGTATAAATGTTTGATTCCCTTAGGGGTCCATGCTGGGCCCAACTCTTTTCCTGATCTACATTAATGATCTTCCAAATCACATCCTTACATCATTCGTAGACATTTTTGCTGACGACACTACCATCTATGGTAGCACATCTAAGACAGTAAACGACCAAGTTCTCTCCGATTCTCTCTCCTCTGATCTTGATCACGTTGTACAATGGGGAAAGGAGTGGCTGGTTACTTTTAATGCATCTAAAACCAAGCTTCTATCTATACATCATCAACTTTCTGATCCCCATCTGGCATCAATTAAAATGAATGGCTCTCGTCTTGAGGAGGTCTCAAGTTTTGACAGGCTTCTGGGCTTTACCTTTACTCCTGATCTTAAATGGAATACGTACATCAAATCTGTTGCCAAGGCCGCTGGAAAAATGATGGGATCCTTCTATCGATCCAGTAGATATCTTACTGCTGATGCAATTCTCTATCTATATAAGAGTCAGATACGTCCAAGGATGGAATACTGTAGCCACATATGGGCAGGAGCTGATAGTAAAGACTTGTCCTGCCTTGATAGGGTTCAAAATAGACTTCGTGGCCTGGGGGGAGATGTCCTTTTCTCTTCGCTGCAACCTATATCTCACAGAAGAGATGTTGCGAGTTTGTCTCTGCTTTATCGTAATTTTCATGGAAAGTGTTCCACTGAGCTTCAATCTATGGTCCCTCCTCGCCAAACTTTCACAAGAAACACTAGACTGTGCCTAAATCTAAACATAGATTCCATGATCAAAGCTTCTTTATTAGAACTGCATGCCTGTGGAATTGTCTTCCGTTTTCCTGCTTTCCAGCTGTCTATAATATGGTTGTCTTCAAGTCCGACGTGAACAAGTTTCTGATGAGCCGTTCCACTTAAGTTAACAAATTTACCGAACTTCCATTACTATCGATTACTATATTGTCCTTTTGACTACTCTACACTCTTTAACCCTTATCCTTTAGTGGCATATCGGCCTGTATAAGTGGTGACGCCTATGTAAAAAAAATAAACCTCGCCGTTTTGAATGCTTAGTAACAAATGCATACAGTTTTTCCATCAAACTGAAAAAAGTACAAAGTGAATAATTGATTTGACATTTTCGACCAAGACCAGATTTGGGCAGTGGGCAATAGAGTGAACATAGAATGCCTTGGGGTTCTGTTTCTGGTGTTTGGACTGCAATCCATTGTATATTCCATTCATATTTGCTGCTCCATCATATACTTGTCCACGCATCTATGTTCAGGTTATTTGTGTTAAACGCATCTATGTTCAGGTTATTTGTGTTAAACATAAACGTCACTTCATCCTCCATTGCCTCACAAGTTGTTGATTGCACAATGAATACGCGCATGAAACGTTTTTATACTTTGAAGTCATGTACAAATCTCATAACAAAAGAGACATTTGTTCTGTAAGTGAAACATCAGTTGTTTCATCCATACTTGGAGTCTTGTCAGTGTTTCTAGTTTTTCTTTAAGCATATCAACGTTCAGTCTAACAACACTATAATACTTGCTAAGCATTTCCACGTGTGGAGTTTTCGCTCTTGTCCCTAAATGGTTAACGTTGTCTTGCCAAATACAGAGTAATGGAAATCCACATAAAATTTCTCGGTTTCTTTGCTTCTCTTTGTCTCTCGCAACTTGTAATTTGTGATCAGCTACTTCTAAAGCAGTACCTAATATTTGATTTGGAAGCCTTATCATGGAACCATCTCAATCATGTAAGATTTTGATGTAGCTGCTCTCTCTATTTTTTCTAAAGCTGCCACCAACGTTTTATGTCCTCTGATTTCCAAACTGCTCGACTACTGTACTTTCCTTCAATGTAAAGGAGACGGCAGCTGGAGCAAAATATAGCATAGGGTTCCTTTCATACAATCTATTCTGAAAAGAGCGTCCTTTTCCATTCTTGGAGCATGAATTACTGGTTGACATGGGTCTTAATTATTGCAAGATCTGATGAAAGACTCACTAATATGTATATTATAATTAACAACATGGGCAGACTTATTTCGATACTGTAATTCTGGTAGCATGGAAAATATCTTTTAAACTTCCGGTATCTTTGCTATCAAATTAATCTAGGATTCCTGTGGAGCTAGTTGTTGCTCAAAGTCATCTATATTGTCTTCTTCATCTGGTTCGTCGACTGCTTATATATCTCCAGCTTCTGACTCATTACCCTCGTGAATCCCCTTCCGGTCCTACGAGTTTTCGACTTGCTCTCATGTTGAAACTGCAACTCTAGGTTTGATCCAGCCATAAAGAGATCTGCAACCTCTGAAAGCATCATCCGTTCCATCTCTTGTTCCGTGGCATACTGTAGAGGAATAGATTCAATAGGACTTGAAAAGAAATAATTATTATAAAAATGTTGGTGGCCGAAGTAGAAATGATTGATACTTTTGCTAAATAAGGACGGAGATATAATCATAAATTTCTGGGCAGTTAAGGTAAAATGCCAGGGGATGCCGCAAAAAAGTTGGGTGGCATAATTTCGTGCAAGTGTGGGCAAATTTATTAAATGGGAATAAATATTTGATGTTTGAATGACAGCTAGAAATCAACAATAGTTTTGCATTGTATTAATTAGTTTAA
>NC_136513.1:3095000-3140000 GCF_053919585.1 Euprymna scolopes
TTTCTTACGCTTAAGTCTGAAAAAGATTTTAGATGCATCGCAGCTGTTGGCCTCTCATGCTTATGCTTGAAATAATATTTTCATTTTTCAATAGACTGATTTAATGGCAGTGTCGCAATGGCATATAGCGTATCTATAAGTGGGATGGTTGTCAGTTCCTTGTTGCGCTTTATTTTCAATAGCACACTCCTATATTTGTCACACTTTCGTCTCTCCGTAACACTTAACTATATATTAGCATTTGCGATGTTCGGTAGGCATTTTTGAAAACAAATGGTATTCAATATGCATCGTGACTTGTCAAATTTAAGTTTGACAAAGCAATTATAGATGCGTTCACTTTAGTCGCGCTTTAACATTTAGCTTGTTTAATTTGTATTCTTTTGTTCTTTTTTTTACTGAAAGAAGTTAATTCTAGAATAACATTTCTGTCGGCCTGTCCAGCTATTATTTGAAATATCATTTCATTAACATTTTATGATATGTAAATCTTATTATAGTAATAGTATTATCAACGATTGCTCTGCTATTATTAAGTTTGTTTCAATAGACGTCTTATAGTTTTATTCTGTTTAATTTTAATTTATGTTTACTTCGACGTTAAATAAAATAACACGCTGTCTTTGCTTTTAGTGCATAATTTAAATATCATTTTATTTAAATTTTATTCTAAATTAAAAAGGCGTTTTAATTCAAAATTATATTTTTGTATTCTATCTAGAATATTGCACATAGAACAATTTGGTGCTTAAGCACATACGTTACCATGCTATTTTTAAATAGTATATTCAAGGTAAATTCAATTTGACGATATTTTTTTTATTAAACTGTTTGGAGAAAGTGTAGAAGGATAACACAACAGACTCTCCTACTTATGGTAAGAATGTCTTATTAAATAATAACCTTATTATTTCAGTGCGGTAACATAAGTGCATAAGTATCCAAGATTTTTATTGATAAACGCGCCAAATAAATTGGTGCATCTAACGAATATATTTTCTTTTTTTATTTGAAATTTCTCGTCCGATTTCTGGCATTCCTTTTATTCTAATTCGTTTTTGGAAAATTTACTGCCTTCAATCTGGAACATGTCTAGATTTTTGTTTTGATATCTTATTGTTCCGTTTTCGAAATAAAATTATTACTCCTTGCCAAGAAAATTTATTTTGTCTAAAGTTTTTTTTTTTCCTTTCTATCTTTGACTCCGCTTCTTCGTGTTACATTCGTGTTCGGTTTTATTTGCTTCTATCATTTTGATCTGTTTAAATTTTGACTCATTTTTTTCTCAGTTTAGCGTACGTAATTTTTTTTTTTTTTTTTTGTTAGTGTGTAATTCAAGTCGTCTGATGTCTGTATTATTTTGAATGTTTGAAGTACGTTTAATAAGAAGGCAAACACTCCACAACAAGAACACGGAATATGAAAAATAAAAAAATAGAGGAATGTTAATGAAACACTAAGGAAACCAAGAACGCAAGTATAATTGAAGAAAAATAAACAGACAATTAAAAGAAAGAGATTAAATGATAATAAGAGGAAGAATGAAATTATGAAGAAGAAGGAGAAGAAATTAAAAAAGTAGAGGAAATAGAATGTTCTTGATGAAAATAACGCAGATGAACTTACTTTATCTCGTGGTATAAGCTACAATTAATAGAAAATTCTTATTTTATTGGGAATTTATTAAGCGAACTAAAAGTGACGAAAGGGGCAAGTTATAGGAAGCGTAAGAGAATATAATACAATAAAGATTATGAAAGATTTAAGAATAAAAAATAATAACTGCACCTACATGAACCTATGAGATTAAAATTGTACTTTCAGTAAGAGCCCATCGTAAATATCCACAAAAGAGGATAAAAAACTAAGAACTTTGAAGGGATTATTGCGACCAAAATCCACAGAAATAATGGTTATTTGCTAGAAATCAATTGTAACTGTCTGTTTTGAAAACACAAAATAATGTGTAATGGTTATCGAAAAAGGTGAGGAGTATTGGAAATCTGGAGTGACTTGTATTAGTTTCCAGAGAACACCAATAAGCAATCACTGAGGATGACTCGTGTAGGAACACTTAGTAAGAAAACAATTAAGTAAGTAAATAATAATAATAACAATAATAATAATAATAATAATAATAATAATGATAAAAATAATAATAATAAAAATAATAATAATAATAATAATAATAATAATAATAATAATAATAATAATAATAATAATAAATCACCTAATGTACATGGGTGACCTGACGCTGATTGAAAAAACCGAAAAGGACTTAGATAGGCTAATAAACAAACATAATCTTCAGTCAAAATATCCGAATGGAATTCAGCATGGAAAATTATGCACTGCTAACCATGAGAAGGGGAAAACTCAAAGCTACAGAAGGTATGATACTACCCAAATAAACGGAAATGAGGGCATTGGTTGAAGATGGTGGCTACAAATATTTGAACGTTCTCCAAACAAACACCATCAAAGCAACAGAAATGAAAGAGACAATTGGTAATAGATACATACGAAGAACCAAAAAACTCCTTGAAACTAAACTATATCGTAGAAAACTAATAAAAAATATACGCACACGAACAATTCCACTAGGAAAATACTCTGGAAAATTTACAAAGAAGAACTGAAGAAGCTCGACAAGAAGACCAGGATACTTATGATCATGCGCAATGCACTACACCCAAAAGATGAAACTGACCGACTGTATGTAAAAACGAAAGACGAGGGAAGAGAGCTGGTTTATACAGAAGATTGTGTAAATGACACAAGAAAAGACTAACAAAAATACCTAATGCAGAACACTGGAAGAATAATTACTGCAAAATACACTGAAAAAACAAATAGGACAAACCCATAAAATAACAAGGGATAAGACGAGAAAAGGAACAAATACACGGACAATTCTTGAAGATAAAAAACGACGAGACTAACGAAAACACATGGACATGCCTATAGAGAAACAGAAAAACTTTATCCTAATAATAGTCGCAGAAGATAACGCGGTTAGAACCAACCACATCAAAGCAAGGATTGACAAAACACAAGAAAACAGTAAATGCAGATTCTGTGGAAAAATAGACGAAACAATATACCACATATGAAGCGAATGCAGAAAACTAGTCCAAAAGGTATATAAAAATAGCCATGATCATGTGGGGAAGGCAGTACACGGGTAATTGTGCAGGCAACTGAATTTTGAACAATGAGACAAATGGTACAAGCACAGACCGGCAGCATTACTCGGAAATGAATGTCACGAAACATTTTGGGGCGTGTTTATACAAACGGATAACCGCATTGAAGCAGGGAGCCCGATTTTTATACTAGTTAACCAGAATTAAAAGACCTGCCAGATTGTAGATTTTACCGTTCCAACTGACTACAGAGTGAATATAAGGGAGATAGAGAAGTGGAACAAATACACTAAACTAGCCAGAGAACTCAAAGGGATATTGAAGATGAAAAAGTCCTGATAACACCACTAATAGTTAGAGCGCTGGGAAGAATGCTGAAAAACGCTGAGAAGAGAATAGGAAAGATTGGAATCACAGGGATGACTAATAAGATACAACGGATAATAGTAATGAAAACGAATGGAATATTAAAGAAAACCCTTAAATGCGGAAACTAACACATATAAACTACAAACAAAAACTTGACATCCAGAAACTGCTACAGATATAAAACACAAAGGCACATCACATGGAAACATGAAAACTGAATCTGTTTAATTGTATGTTCACTCCCGGCGCTCCTGTCTCTTCCTCTTTTTGTGTATGTGTTACCAAAACTGATGCCAGACCAAGTAAGGGAGCTGGGTCAATGAGGATTAAAAGACCGAGTAGAGAAAGCAGTAGCCAAACCTCCGATCAATGAGTGCAAAGAGGACTGAGATCCTAAGGAGGATTTTTGCCACTCAAATCCCAGTGAAGACCAATGGTAACCACTATCGAGAAATGCATGGTAATCAGCTATTGCGATAACACATATTCATCTAATTGTTTATCGTAAAAGGTGTACTTGAAATCCTGGAAGACTTGTTGTCACTAAGACTCCAGAGAACGCCACAAGTTGTTCTCAAAGAGAAACCTTTGATCATAGCCTGTGTAAAGCCGAGTAAACAATAATATTAGAAATTAAATTATGCATCTGACAATCTTTGAATAATATAGAAAAATGTAATACAATAAAACAGAAACATTTTTTAAATAACAAATTAAGTTAAAGAAGGCACACACACACATGCTCACACACACACACATATATATATATACATTTATACATATATATATATATATATATATATATATATATATATATATATATATACAAAGAGTAATGAGTGGAAAGAAAACGAGGAAACTAAATGCAGAATGCGACTAAAGAAGATGAAGAAAACGATGAAGATCATTAGGGAGAATTTATGAAGGAAATGCAAAGATTTAAAAGGAGAAATATGAAGATGAACACAAATGGTACGAATGAATATACGAGAAGAAACGGATTCAAAAGATGAATGAAAAAAAAGGAGGCGAAGGAAATAAAAAATAGGAATAAGTGTAGGAAATGAATGAATAATCCTTCGTCGAAAAAATAAACAATTTCTTGGAAACATAAAAAAAGAAAGACAATGAAGCAAACTTCACGTGAAAAGTTTCAGAATAAAAAAAAATATCAAGAAATATTTTATTTTGTTCAGTTTTTAACTTTGTCAAATCACAAGGGGGAAAAATTACGATTTTCAATCAGCGATCGATGTAAAATATGGTTCGACGTTTTTCTGTGCAGCTGACCCAAATTTCAAACGACCAGCATTGCTTCGATTTCGTTCACGTTTTACTGCAACGCACATGCTTCAACCTGCCCGCTCTATTTCCATACAACTCCCTCTTCTTCTCCTCGCTCTCCCCTCTCTCTTTCACTACGACCTCCTCCTATCGTTCTGTCATTCTTTTGCTATCTCGCTTCAAGCCACACCATCGCCACATTTCTTCTACCCAGCTTTCTATTCCATTTGCAATGCTTAAATAATTACAACTCGATACGTTATAACAATATTCCACCGTTCTCTCTGCGACGCTTCGCTGAGGCGTAAACTGGCACCGGACTGGTTGACTTGACGAAACCGTAACAAATGAGAAGATATTTTTATTAGTTTATTTATTAAGCTTTGTATATATTGACTCAAGGCCATGTGCTTCTAAAATTTTCTATATTGTCAATCATTGGTATGAATAGGCGTGTCTATTTAATTTAAGTATACGTTTAAGCTTACGTTCATATATTCTTATGAACAGAATTTATTGTGAAAATAATTAATCGATCATTATAAATGTTGGAACACAGCAGCAGAGTGAAAAGAATAATACTGAGAGCTATATGAATGCTATTTACTCGTATGTAAAAATACAGTTTAAAGTTTACTTGATTATTAACATATACTTTTGGGCAATTGAGCAATAGGAAATAATGATGAATTCATAAACATGCAATATATATATATATATATATATATATATATATATATATATATAATGCACGCCTAAATTATGTGTTTATTAGTTCGTTCTCCTGGCAATTGTTTGGTGGCGCGGAGGTAAAGACTTAGGAAATAAAGTCAAAGGTAAATTCACTACTGGGTTCACATCTCCAGACCGATAGGAATTGTAACCGCTTGCACTGATAATTGCGTAAACATGAACCACTAGTATCTATACGTACAAAAGGATAGTTATTGTTTAATTATATATGTGTTTTATAAGTCGTCCTTTCTGAGTTTAGCACTGCTGTTAGTGAAATCGTTTGCCATTATTTATTTTACCATTACAAGTGCGACTTTGGCTATCTGTTTATCTGGTCAGTATGAAAATCTGCTATACAACGAATATACTAAACGTGGAAATATAAAAAGTATAATCACTTTTCACGAGTTGATATTATTTTTAACAACATAGTTGACGTTTTATTAATTAAGTACTAATTACTATTTAACTAATAGACAAAGAGCATATTTTGTAAAGTACTTTAAAACGCCGTAACGCATGTTCATGCTCAGAAGTAAGAAACAGAGATGAGACTGTAATTGTCTGTATTTTTGAGATGAGGTGTTTTCATTGATTGAGATTGTTGGACTGACTTCCTCATCTTGGTTGTTATGGTGACCATAACAACCAAAATGAGGAAGTCAGTCCGACAATCTCAATCAAAGAGATGAGACTGCAGTGATGCTTAATCATTCTAAATTGCTTCCAAGGAATTAATCTATTGTCATATACAAGAGAAACATTTGGTTTTATACCTTAATCGCGTTGAATAATAATCGAGTTGCTGTCAGAGTTTTGCAAATATACACGTGTTGTAATGACATATCTCTCATGTTTAATTAATAGTTGGTTCGCTACTTATTTATTTTTGTACTTTTTTTCTTATTTATCATTAAAATAAATAAAATGTAAGCATTCGTTTCAGGGGAGGTTGATTAATTTCTGGCTGGAAGTAACGTGTAGATACTTTACTATAATTGCAATTACTATTGCTGTGGTCGTTTCAAGTAATTGACCTAGACTCAGCTAGGAGCGCATCTATAAATTAGATGCTTTGTTTGGGAGCATGTGAAATAGTATAGAATCGAGGATTTAAGTAAAATAAAGTTACTGCTACGATTAGAACACCACCTACCGAAGTTTAGGGTGATAAAAAATAAGCAAGCATTCTGCATATGAAGATAGTGTGTTAAAAAATTCTAAGCAGTGGATACATTTTGGAATCGATTATGAAGTCGAAGTGTTGTCAACTTATTTCTCAGGAATGCGATCTAGAATAAAGTTTCACCCATCATCTTTTGAAGAGAAATGTAAGGAGAGGAATATGGAAGTCGTTAATGTTTTACAAGGTACTTGATTGATAGAGTTACGCTGAATTTCTCTTTGGGTAAAATACTTCATAGTTTTCAGTCGAATCCCATTTGAGGTTAATCTAAGATCAAGGCGGGCAGAGATAGACCAGCTCCTAGGATCAAACTAACCGCATTACAGCTGAATTTGTCATTGGGGAATTGAAGTAGATCAGAATGCGCACGTCTGTTGGATAACATATTACCAAATTAAAATTAGTCACTATAAATATAAAAAATAAAATCTATAACTCATATGACTATATGTAAATATTTTGCATGTGATGCTTAAGTGTGATCACGACAATGAACAGTACACAATGTTATACCATATATATATATATATATATATATATATATATATACATAAATATATATATAAATAAATATATATATATATATATATATATATATATATATATAAGTCAGTGTGTGTACATAAAGTTATTATTATAAATAATTATTTTTATACCTATAGTCATTAGTTTTTCATCTTTACGTAATCATCAATGAAGTAACGACTGGTGCTGGTCTGGAATTCGAACCCAACCACGAAACAATCTGTAACTTCATTAGCAAAGAATATCGTCCTAGAGACACCGCCATCTACAGCGAGAATAAAGTGAAAGTTAATCTTTTTTCAGCCATATACAGTTTTAAATGTTATTAAGAACGATCTATAGTGATCAACCGACTGGGAAGTCACGATCTTGCACATAGGCCAATTGCCGACTTTTTCTTTCAGAGACAATGCTCAACTGGTGTGAAACTTACTTCTGAAAGAGTCGAAAATAAGTATGATTATAAATAATAATTTTTATACTTACAGATACTACTGTTTCATCCTTTCGTTATCATAAGTGCAGGAAGTAACGATTGCCGCTGGCCATGGGATTCGAACCCAGCTAAAATAACTATCTCTGATTCCATTAGCAAAGAATATAACCTCAGGGACACACGACTATTAAGTAAAATGTAATGTTTATAAAGCCAAATAAAACAATAATCGTTATTTACAGTGATAAAGCGACCAGGAAATGAGATTCGTCACTAAGGCTAACTGACCAACTTTTATTCCACATGGAGTGATCGGTGTTAATAAACTTACTTCATAAGGGAGCATAAATAATTATAATTATAAATAATAATCTGTTTATGCACACAGATAATAGTGTTTCAGCCGTTTGGAAACATCATTGAGGAGACCGCAATTGCCGCTGGTCGTAGAATCTGAACCCGGCCACAAAGCTATCTCTGACTTCATTAGCAAGTAACACAATCCCAGGGTCACCTTTACCTGCAACGAAAATTAATTGAAAGTTAAAATTTATGAAGCTAAATATGGGATTAAACGTTATTAACAACGATCTACAGTAATCAAGCGACCGGGAAGTCGCGATGTCGCACGTGGACCGACTGATTTATTTTTTATTTCACAGACGGTGATCAACTGTTATTGAAGTAATTTCTTAAAATGGCACAAAAAATTATAATTATAAATAATTACTTATAAGTTATATGAGTTAGGAATGTTTATATATTTATATGTACAGGAATACTACAAATAAAATATCGGAACACATCTGCAGGATATAAAATGTCCTAGTGTGAGTTATATTCATTAAAATTTAGCTTTATGCAGAGGGATGGAAGGTGTACCGTGGCTGTTACTCTTCAAATGTGTCATTACACTATAAACCTCTCGGATCTACACGCTTTCTAGTACCGTCGCAAAGAAAAACCAAATTTCAAAAAAATGAGAAATAAAATTTCGACTCAACAACACATTTCATTATCATAAAAAAGCTTTTCAAACACACATGTGTTTAGAATGATGTTCCATATAACATATGCTTTTTAAAAAGTATCTATCTGCGCTACCTGACGCTCCGGCTAGCCAGCACTTTCTCACCCTCGTTTTCACATATCCGTCTTTCACAGCACGAACTTTATTTTTTTTCTCAACCAAGTAGTGTATTTTATACCCTTTTCTTGTGACGCAAGCCCGCGCATACTTGCTAAAATACATATATGATTTAACGGCTGCTGCTAATATTTTCGGCTGCTGTTGATTATCTCATACGTGCCTATATGCGCTGTTACGAGCGTATTTACTTTTCTTTCACTGCAAGAACTGTGACACTAGGGTCGATAAGTTGAATAAGTAAGTCAGGGAAGATGGGCACTCTGACCTGCAAAAAGTGTCTAAGCAGCCCTGTCGGTACTCATCAGCAAAGGGGATTTAGGCGATCAGCGACAAAGTAACAATTAATCAAAGAGAGAAGACAAAGCCTGGGGGAGTGAACCTTCTAGAATTGCACAGAAAAAGGGATAAAGATGGTGAAATCCCTTTGTGAAACTTTAGATATAATTTTAGAATAGTGATTAGACTGTAATTGTCTTCACCTTTTGGCGCGAAAACATAAAATGTTTTCGACTTCTGTCAATTCTAATCCAACAAGGCGTTTTCAGTTTGCAGGGAAATAATTGTCCAGCTCTAATGTTTCTCCTCTTTTTAATTCTTATTTCGTCTTCTTTCTGATTAGCAGCAAACATTTTGGCAAATGATTCCTGTGGTAATTTAGTGACGTGATTCAGAAACCTCTAATTGTATCGAAAGATCAATCCTGAACGTTATTTGACCTCCTTTTCGCATGAGTAATAACAGTTAAATATCGCGTGCTATGTGCAGCAACCACGTTGTTTAAATCAGTGTGGAACCATGAAAATTAACAATTTGTTGCTAATGCCTAGTTTGCTGATCGTTTTTTCTGTATAACACCTCAAACGTGATCCATCCAAATGAAAAGGGAACGGCTTTGTAATTAACACACGTGTATGCTTCCAACAGACACACCGCTAAGAGGCAGCGAGACTTTTATCTAATGTTATTTGTTTTTCAAATGAGCGTGGAGAGGGAGATTGAAATTACGTATTAGTTATGTTTTCTTGGTCCATATCATTCTACGTTTAAGGCGTGATTTCAAACAGCGTGTTTACCCTCGTACACTTACTCTCTCTCTCTCTCTCTCTCTCTCTCTCTCTCTCTCTCTCTCTTCGAAACATTTGACGTTATATCCATTTCTTGTACATCCCCAGACTTCATGAATTTCTAACACAGAATCATCACGACCACTTTTTCTACCCATCCAGCCGATTTCAATCTTAGTTCTTTTCAATTAAGTAAATGCTATATTAAGTGATCTACCTTCTCCCAATTTGTTGCCTCATATAAAGAACCGTGTAATAGTAACACATATATCCGAGTCTTTACCGAACATCGGTTGCAGTTCTTCTGACAAAGTATGTCTGACAATTAACATATTCGAACTTGTCAGTGATTTTCATACTCATCAAAGACACTATTATTTATGGGTTTCTCTGTCATTCTGTGAGGATGTATTATAAACCAACTAGCTAACTACTTAATCTGTTTTGTCATTATGAGAATGAAAAAACATCGTTACAATATTTTTCGTTATTAGATTTTAATTTGTTAATTTTCTTATTTCCAATGGCATCTCATTATCGAAGTGATGAAATTGTTTTTAGTTTTGCGTACTCACACAACTATGTGGGCTATTTCTATCGGTCAGTTAGTAAAACTATTCTCTGCGATAGTCTGTTAGCATGCTTTCTAGCATCTCTGTAAAAAGCCCTATCCCTACATCGGTCTGTCACATTGATATAGCTTCTATATTGCTGAATGTGTATTTAGAATAGACACATCGAAAAAATTATTTTGTAAATTCTATTTTTAAGAAAATAATTGCATTTTAAACGTATTACAAAATCACTGAATTGAGAGAGCATTATTAAAAGCGATAATCGTTTTAAATATTTTGTGTCTCTGTTCGTGCCCATTAAAACGGCGTGTTTTTATTTCCATAAACTTGATAGGTGAGAAAATAGAGAATTCAATGAATGCGAAGTAGCGATGAAGGTGAGATTTGAGTAAGATTGAAAAAGAACAGGAAAGCAGTTGATGAAATGGCAAAACGAAAAAGCGGTTTATAAGTGAAATAATAGGGATAAAAAAAAAGCATTTGAAAAGGTACGTAAAGAAGAAACACGAGAAACAAATCAAATATAAGATGAAAAACGAAAAATGTAAAATTGGTAATAAAATAAACATTCTATAATATTTATATATATTCATCATTTTCTCACTCTCTATCTCATTATCTATCGATTTATACCCCGCACACACACACACACACACACACACACACACACACACACACACATATATATATATATATATATATATATATATATATATATATATATATATATATATATATATGCACACTACTGAAACAATGATGATGATGTCATGTTGTTTGATTGACAATGTACACACTTCATATGATATGATCTCAATATAAATGTATTTTCCATCCATGTAAAGATGGCGGTTTAAACTGCGAATACTGTAAAGAGTAAGCACATGATAATAGATATTTCGTATAATTTTGGAAGATAACTTATTTTGTGGGAAAGAGCGCTTCCCTTCCATAAGGTCTTTTACGCTTTGCGTTGTTATAGAGACGATCTTGTTCATCTGTCACATTTTCCCTCCATGTTTTGCCAAAAAATCGAGCTGACTTAACCCAGATATGGCAGATGGTTCTGAAAACTCAATTAAGTTAATTAGATATCGTACTGGTTATAAAAACGTAAAAGTTGTTCTCATTGTATTTATGTTTATTTCTGTTCGTTGGCTAGATCAAAGTTCATCCCGGCGTGGAAACATTTCCTATCAAAACTATTTAAACTACTCAGGAAACACTTCCTAAGAAGATTTATTCATAGAAAGCGCAAATCTTTCCCTTAGATTTCGACGTACTCTTCTAGTATTCAATGGTGTACTTGTTAGATCTTTTTTTAGCCTACTTCAAGGAAATAATAAACAGGTCATAGTAATGCGAGTTCTCTTATTACAATGTATAGATACCACGTGTCTATCGAAAGTGCATAGCCAAGTGACAGATAATAGTAGTTAGTTAATTAAAGTGCTTGAAGTTTAATGTTAACAAACGAACAGTTTGACCATTTTAGCTAATCGATTAAGTTGTAGCCACTTTTTATTGTAGTTTCACCCCAAGGAAGGCACAGTGGCACTTTGATGTAGGGGCTACTATATGGAACATAATTTGTAGGGGTGCTATGTAGGAAGTTGAGCGGCAAGATTCTGTTTACATTACACTTAAACTTCTGCCAGTACAGTCTAGGAAGCAGAGACCCGGAAGGGAATTCCAGTCTAGCAGTCCTAGGGAAGAAATTATTACAGTAGAAGGATGTCTTACATCTAGGGATTTCTACTGTGTAAAGGTGGGAATTTGCTGATAGTCAGGTTTGTCGGGTGTATTTCCGTCGAGGAATCACAAGCCCCCATAAAAATATTTGTAAAAGAATCAGAGGGATGCAACATTTCGTCGATGAGACAGCGGCTGAAGCCTAGCTGATAGTGCAGGACCTATTGGGATGACGACTCTCTTTTGAACTCTGTCTAAGAGCGAGAGACTAGGAACAAATGCATCAAATGTGGCAACAATACTTCATTTATGGACGAATGGTGACCTTGTAGAGGTACACGATACTTCCTGACGTAAGTAAGCTTCTAGCACGTTAGAAAGAGTCCACCTTCTTTTCAGCAGCCTTAGCAATGTCCTCAATGTACCTGTTCCAACTCATGTTCCCCGTAAATGTAAGGCTGAGTAGTATATTTCGTTAATATACGAATATAAAGGATTAGAATACAAACCCTAAAAGATTTTTCGAAAATTAAACCTTCAGTTTGACAAACTACATATCATTATAGCGACACTATTCAATTTTCTGTAAAGTATAAGTATATCTTATCAGGCCATATAATTTCAGGCTTGATGCTGAGGCGAATTTTTAAAACTAACTTTTTTTACTTTTAACATCCCTCTTTCTCTCAATTTCTCTCTCACAGTTTCTCTCTTCTTTCAACCATCTTATATCATATTTGTTTTGATTATATTCACATAGCCTAAGCAATTTTCAACGTAAAACTATAGAATTAACCTCGGTTGACTTCTTAATTTGATTTTATTCTTGATTAATTAAAGTATATACACTCAATATTTAACAATCGAATAAGTTAAAGTTCAATGTTTTCCAACCATGCAACAGTCCACACTGGACGGAAACGGGTACTTTATCAGTGACTGCTTGCTTTGTTTATATATAAACTTAAAAAAATGACAGTAAATATCTTTAAAATGTTTTCGAATAAAATAAGTTCAATTCTGTAAGATGTGATTCTATACACGCGTTTCATTTTTGCAGCATGGTTTCAACTGCTTTAAACGCTTTTTTTTTCGCATAATAATTTGCCCTTTAGTTAAAAGGATGTGCTATCATTATCTTTAGTAGAACTTGTACTGCAACTATTGATCCTGTCTTTCATTGTAGTATAAACTTACACTGACTAGATTGAATAGTTCTTTAACAATCACTTACCTTTTCAATTTCTTAATGTTATTATTCGAAATAAAAACACCCATTGTTCAGCGCTGAAATTCTATTCATCTTCATATATTGTGACACCTTTTTTATTTCTTTTGTGATACAAGTTATTATCATCCTTGCCTGATTCGACCGATTATTTGGTCACCATCTTTTTATTACTGATGAATGATGCGAAAATTTGCAGGCACTAAAATTTTTACTTCAATACTCGATCAGAAATAAACAAGACTTTCTAAACTCATCAGTGTGGAAACAAAATATGTTTCAATAAATAAGCACAATAAAAAAATTGGAATATAAAGAAATATGAATGAAAAATCAGTATATAAACTCGTATAAATCGGTATATGATTAGAAGCACAGACGTGGACGAATAAATCAAATAAATAAAAATTAATATAAATACACACACATGCCCCCCACACACATATATATATATATATATATATATACACATATATATATATATATATATATATATATATACTCGTTTCTTATCGTTGAACACTTTCAGTTTAAGTCGGTCAATTTTGCTCTATGCATAGATCATCGTATAACGATTAGATCACATTCTGATTGACGTAAAGAACATTTAAAAATTAAAATGTTTAAATTCAACGTTATTTCACGCGTTTAATGGTAGTTGAATGGATACGGTATTTGCTAATCGAGCCAGAGATGGCTCGTATTGCCGAGCTCGAATCTGTCGACTGGTGTTAATCATGACGCCCTGCAATGAAGATTCCCGAAAGGATGAAACACTAGTGTCTGTATGTATTTAATTATTATTAGTAGTATATATATATATATATATATATATATATATATATATATATATATATATATATATATATATATATATAAATATTACATACTTTTATAGAGTAACTAGCATCCCGACCGACGATGCCCGGTTGTAAATACGTTTAAATATTATAATTAATAGATGTAGATTTCGTATTTCTTATTATAGATCCAATTCGCTAATGATTATTATATTGTACTCGATCTGTAGTATTACTTCTAATAGTTATTTTTTAAATATGACTTCCTACCATCAGCTAGAATTGAAACCATAACATGTAGTTCTTTAGCATTATTCGTTACCATCTGATTTAAGTTCATGTATTATCTAAACATTTAAAAATGGGTATCGTTAAACGTATAGATGTATATTTGCGCATGCCAAGACGATACCTGTAGTCAATGTAGACCTACCAATTCCGAATTTTCTTGTAATTTTGACCCTTTAGCAATTAATGTCATGATTAACACTAAAATCGAATTGTGTTCACCGATCGAATCTCTTATATATAACGTTTCAAGTCTGTGGATGAACAAATTTTAAGAGAACTTTGTTAGATACTCTCAAACACACGCGCGCACACACACACACACACACACACACACACACACACACACACACACACACACACACACAAGGCTGTAGCAAACCGCGCGGTGTGGCCCGCTTTTAAAACACTTCAATATAATAATGTCAATTCTTTATTGATATTGTACCAATCGATCGTAGTGGCCCGCGTTGTGGCTCGGTCGAAGATTTCGTATTTATTATTATAAAGCTAATATTTTATTATATCATACCCAATATATATTCGTGATCGACTGGCGTGACCCTATCGTAGAATACGCTTTTTATTATATTTTACCCAAAATATAATAGGAAGTTCACAAAGTAAAAACAAATGACTTTGCTGCAATCAGCTATAATCAAATCAAAAGATTTAGCGATATAGCCTTGGTAAAAAACGATGAACTTTTACAGACTTAAACACATAAATTCATATTTGGCATGTGTACAAGAGAATGTCTTGTCGCCTGTTGTTTGTCAATATTATTTATTTTCAATTTTAATACAGTAGCAGCTATTTTTACCGGCAGAAAAATCAAATGAAATTTGCTCCACGGTTCGAATCACAGATATATGAAGTTTCAAGTCAATTAACAGAGATTTGGTAGAAAACGTTTGATCACACAGACAGGCGATTTAATCTTATATATTAACAAGCAGACTCCCGACGTTGCATGGTCGTAAAAGCACTGTATTCTGAAATGTTTGCAGGATATAGTAGTTTCTTGTTTGATATTTAATAGTTTGTCCCTGCCCTTAAAGCTAGTTATCTCAAGTGTTTCTGATAGTGTAAGAGTGTGAGAGGCTATGTGTTTTACCCACTATATATGTAATAACGTAGTGAAACTTTTCCAGCAAAATGATTTAAGTATCTATAATAAATCATAGCTTTATTCATGTTTTGTGTAGAAATGGTTTCCGCCGTGTATGTGTATGTATGTAAATAAATGGACTATATATATATATATATATATATATATATATATATATATATATATATGTTTTTATGTATACTTATATGGTATGCGGGTGTGTATATGGTTATAAATGTAGATATATGTGTGTATGTGTAACTACGTGTATAGGTATTTATGTATTTTTATGGATGTGCGTTTACGTTTAGTGTGAATATATGGAACTGCATATGTACATTATGTATATATATATGTGTGTGCGTGTATGTCTCTGTGTATATGTACTCGGATGTATGAGAGTATAGATTGTTATGCATATATTGATGTATATTCATACATGTAGAAGTTGGTAGTTTGCTTACATTTTATATTTATTTAAATTTCATATTTCCGTGCGTATGTGTAAGAAAATATAAAAAACGATGTGTATCGACTCCTGAGTGTATATATGTGTATGTTTACTTCTGAAATATACGTATCTAAATCGAAAATACCGTTTACTCCAAATTGGGTGGCCGTCGGGAATATGCGGAGTATTTAAAGTCTTTGACCGCTGGCTATGGGCGACATAATGTCAGACTTATCAAGTAATTTATAACGCAAAACTAAAGAGGAGATACTTAACCTTTAGGTTATAAAAAAGAATATAATCAGAAATAAAAAAAATAAAAATTATCCCTTACCGAAATTAAGATATGAAGAGATAAAAGCATGTGAGGAATGGATTGTTCAGAGACCTCACTTATCCTCCCCCATACATAACCGCCGCCCATATTAGATGACAAGGTTCTAATTTTGAAAACGAAATAAGAAAATGTTTTTTGTATCTTGAAATTTCAGTTTTCAAATGTAATTCTTGGCCGCAGACGAAATCTTCCCAATAACGGGTGATTACAGAAACATGTATGCATATATGTAGCCATCAATGTTTGTATAAATAAATGTAATATATATATATATATATATATATATATACATATACATTCATATATATATATATATATATATATATATATCGATCAGCGCTGACAAACTCCGTATTTTCTCCTATATGTGAAAACACGCTACGCTACATATAAATACCTGTGCGTGATGTTAACAAGCTAATTAAAAACCTTGATTCTAGTAAGGCAACTAGCCCTGACGACATTTCCATTGTAATACATAAAAGGTTTAAACCAGAACTAGCTCCCATACTTAAAAATCTGTTTAAGCATTGTCTGATGGAGAATTGTTTCCTATCATTCTGGAAAACCTAATCAGTATGTCATGTATTTAAGAATTCAGGTGATCCTTCATTTCCCAATCAGTCTCCTGTGCGTCATGAGTAAGTTCCTGGAGTATGTGTTAAATAGAGAAGTACTCAACCATCTCAGCAAAAATAACCTCCTCAGTTAAATGCAATATGGTTTTCGTTCTGCTAGATCTACGGCAAATGTGCTAACAGTTATATCTCATATGATAAGCGAATCTCTTGCCGGGGGCTTATTTTTTTTAGGCAATTTCCCTTGACAGATAAAAATCCTTTGATAGTGTATGGCATAAATGTCTACTTCACAAAATCTCCATAAATTGTAAATCTCTTTTCAATTATTAAATCATTTCTCTCTGATATATTCATAAAAAGTTGTGGTTGATGGGCAGAAATCAGAAGCGCACACTAATTAGTTCCCCAGGGGTCCATCCTGGGCCCAACCACCCTTCTGATCTACATAAATGATCTCCCAAATCATATCCTAAGATCATTTGTAGACATTTATGCTAGCGACACTACCATCTATGGCAACACTTCAAATGTCATAAACGACCAAGTTCTCTCTGATTTTCTCTCCTCTGATCTTTATTATGCAGTGTTTTGGAGAAACAGGTGGCTGGTTAATTTTAATGCATTTAAAACCAAGCTTCTATCTTTACATCAACGCTTTGGCCTCCGTCTGGCATCAATTGAAATTAATGGCTCTCGTCTGGGAGAGGATCCATGATCTCATGATCACACAGGCAGCGTTCCTGCAGTGGTCGTTTTTGTTGATATTCCTTAGCAGAAGTGAGGCTTTTCAAGAGCATTTGCTTCAACTTTGTTTTGTGTAAATCGTGTGGTTCTGTTTCCTCGTCATCATATATTAGCCTCTCTCAACACGACTGGTCCACGCTATACAACAAGACGAAACTAGTCCATGCTACACAGTTAGACGAAAGTAGTCAATGCTACATTTTTAGACGAAAGTAACCTACCCTACACCGTTAGACGAAACTAGCCCACGCTACACCGTTAGACGAAACTAGTCCACACTAAACTGTTAGGCAAAACTAGTCCACGCTACACCGTTAGAAAAAAAAAAACTAGCCCACGCAACACCGTTAGACGAAACTAGTCCACGCTACATTGTTAGACGAAACTAGCTCACGATACAACGTTGATTCTAAAAATTTTGGCTAGAATTGTAATTTAACAATTACTATGAATTCGGCACTCGAATTATCATTACAAAATAATTTTATAAAACGACTAATTTTCAAAGTTCGACTTTTATGTGCATATAAAAGTCTCTATAGTCCGACAAATTATCACAAAAATCTGATCTTCGAATGCGTATTTAAACTTCTCCCTGGCGTTGCCAATTTTCGCAAAGTCTGGCTTTTGAATACGGATTATTATTCACAGCATTAGGAATTTTAACTTGGAATTTCCAATTCGCATTTAACATTGCACCCAATCGACCATTACCTTAATAGCATATATATATATATATATATATATATATATATATATATATATATATATATGTAACTACCTTAATAGCATAATTTTAAGTATTTTCCATATGAAGATAAATATTTTATAAAAATATAATTAGCTAATGAAAGTAAACCAAATAAATAAAACCTTATAAACTTGTTATATAGGCCTAATGAATTTAGATAATAATAGCATATAGGATGGCAAAATATATCTAAATTAATATTTAATGTTAACAATGAAGGTAAGTATGTTTATATATTTCACAAAATATATTATTTTACTGTGGACTGATAAAAAGAGCGTACATCTATATTATACAATTCGGACTGGAGGAAGAATGAAATATTAAATTAGTATAGGAATATAAATGGATCATGATATTATTACTGAGTTTAATAGTAGTGTTTATAGATGGTAAAGTTGAGTTTCTTAAGTAAGGTAGTTTATGGATTAGAAAAAATGGTAATAATCATAATATTAAAAATGTATTTAGAGAAATCAGACTCCAAATATTGATCTAAAAATAAAATGTATATGATGCAACACCTTTATTGATGCATAAGTGGTTTCAAATGTATGAGCCCAATGGTTTAATTGTTAGAATGAATCAGATTAACTGATTGATATATTAATTAAGTGATTGATTTTGCGCTATGAAACAGATACTGTCCAGAATTGTAAAAGTCAACTGTATTAAACGAATCAATTATAAAATGGTCAACATCATGAATTTTGGAATAAAACTTTATTCTCTCTCTCTCTCTCTCTCTCTCTCTCTCTATATATATATATATATATATATATATATATATATATATATATATATATATATATGAGTGTGTGTGTCCGTGTGCATGTGTGAGTGGGGGTGTAACTTTGCATATGGATATATACTTATATATAATATTATATATAATTATATTATTTAGTTATAATACGCATCAGGTGCGCTTGAAAGCTAAATCACAACGAACTAATCCGAAAAAAAAACAAATATTTTGCTTTTACTTTCAGACAAGTAAAATATGTGTTAATCTTCGTAATATTGCGTTGTGGTTTGGCTTTCGTATTTTATTTCATTCAATTTTCATCAACATTTCTACACCGGAATTCACACCTCTGACGTTAATATACATATATATTTCTGTATAGATGATTTACTCGTCAATTAATTAAACAATGATTATGAGTATAGAAACAGCCCCATGGTGTAAAGGGGGGTAATTACGTGCTAAATTTTGATTAATGTATTTTAATACAAAGTAAAGAGTGTAACTAATACCTCCGTGAACATTTCGATATTTCTTAACCTTGTGAAATAATATAAAACATAATTTAAGTTTTTAACATTTTCTATAATCAAAATAATTTCAAGGATTTCAGCATACTTCTATACATATTTACTTAGTATGATTATATATTCGTTCTTATCTTCTTAATTTAAGGAAACAGTTCTCTTTATTGAATTAATTTTATCTGTTCTCTCCGTCTCTCTCTGTCTCTCTCTCTCTCTCACTCTCTCTCTCTCTCTCTCTCTCTATATATATATATATATATATATATATATATTTATATATGTATATATGTATATATATAAAGATATATATATATGTATACATATATATATATATATATATATATATATATATATATATATATATATATATATATATATATATTTGAACCACGTTTCGTTTTCCTTCTGTATAATTATCAGCTTTATAAAAGGGGGATAACTCCAAAAAAGAATTATTGAGTTACTTCTCTTGAATTATAAGTACAGCTGCTTTCGCTACATTTTAAGTTAGGAATTTTTCACCGTTACCCCAGATATGGAGTTTTTGCCCGTTTTACCCCAGTCAGACTTATAATAGAATATCTAGCTGAGACATATATTTAATCTGACGAGTTTTCATCTTTTCACTTCGCAAGAAAATATTTTTTTGCCATTTTACTGTTTATTTTGTTTTTGTGATATTTGTTATATACATCGGAGATTTACTACTACTACTACTACTACTACTACTACTACTACTACTACTATTACAGCTACCACCGCTACTACTATTATTATTATTATTATTATTATTATTATTATTATTATTAGGCATATATACTTAGTATGATTATATATTCATTCTTATCTTCTCAAAGGATATTTAAGTTAAGGAAAGCACCGAAAGCAGTTCTCTTTATTAAATTAGTTTTATCTGTCCTCTCCGTCTCTTTCTCTCTTTCTCTCTCTCTCTCTCTCTCTCTCTCTCTTTAAATCTTTATATATATATATATATATATATATATATATATATATATATATATATATATAGAGAGAGAGAGAGAGAGAGAGAGAGAGAGAGAGAAAGAGGGGGTCTCCCCAGAATGTTCTGATGCTATCGCGCACAGAAATCACTTTTTCCATAGCTACCAACGAAATAGATGCACTGAGACTAAAGCTGCTTTCAGGACTGCCAGTAACCACTGTAAAAGAGTAGTAAAAAATGCAAGAGAGCTATATGCCCAGTCTGTTAAATCCAATGTAGCTGATCAGCGGCTTGGTTCCCACCAGTTTTGGCAAATAACAAATAGGATCCTGAACAGAAGTGTGCGTTCTATCCCAAACATTATCACTGGACCAGAGGTCATCTCGTCAGCGTCAGACAAGGCCAAACTATTTGTAAAGAATTTGCAGCTAATTCTACCCTATGCGACGAATGCCATCTACTCCCTATATTTCCTCCTATAACACAGAACAAGCTAGGTAACATACAAATATCCGTGCAAGAGGTCGCCAAGCTAATCAAGAACCTAGATTCCAGTAAAACAACTGGCCCTGATGGCATCCCAATTATAGTGTTAAAAAAGCTTCAACCAGAACTTGCTCCCATACTTACGAAACTATTTAAGCGCTGCCTTAAGGAGAAGTGCTTTCCGACACCCTGGAAGACCTCATTTGTTTGCCCTGTATTTAAGAATTTAGGTGATAAGTCATCTCCCTCTCAGCACAGACCAATAAGTCTCCTGTGTGTTATGAGTAAGTTGCTGGAATCCATATTAAATAGAGAAATAGTCAACCACCTCAGCAGGAATAACCTTCTTAGTGACACACAATATGGTTTCCGCTCTGCAAGATCTGCCGCAGATGTGCTGATGATTATATCCCACAGGATTAGTGAATCTCTTGACAAAGGCTTCCTTTCTAGGGCAATTGCTCTTGACATATCGAAGGTCTTCGACAAGGTATGGAATAAGGGTCTACTTCACAAGATTTCCAGCTACGGTATAACTGGAAATGTTCTTTCAATCATTAAATCATTTCTCTCCGATAGGCTCCTAAGAGTAGTGGTAGATGGACAAAAATCGGAGGCCTGCAATATAAATGCTGGAGTCCCTCAGGGATCAATCCTAGGCCCAACTCTCTTCCTGATCTACATCAATGACCTCCCTAAACACATACTTAAATCATTCGTTGACATATATGCTGATGACACGACCATCTACGGCAACACATCAAAGGCTCTAAATGACAAAGTTCTCTCTGATTCTCTCTCCTCTGATCTCGAGCGCGTGGTTCAGTGGGGGAAGATGTGGCTGGTTACCTTTAATGCATCCAAAACCAAACTCCTATCCTTACATCATCAACGCTCTGATCCCCATCTGGCATCAATTGTGATAAATGGCTCCCGGCTGGGTGAGGCCCCGTGTTTTGACAAGCTTCTGGGTTTGACCTTTACTCCTGATCTGAAATGGAACACGTACATTAAGTCTATTGCCAAGGTCGCTGGAAAGATGGTGCGATCCTTCTACTGCTCCAGAAGATATCTCACTACTGATGCAATTCTCTATCTATATAAAAGCCAAGTACGTCCAAGGATGGAATACTGTTGCCATATCTGGGTAGGAGCTGCTAAAAACAGCCTATCCTGCCTTAACAGAGTACAAAATAGACTTCGTGGCTTAGTGGGGGATGCCCTTTTCTCTACTCTGCAACCCTCTCCCACAGAAGAGACGTTGCGAGACTATCCTTATTTTATCGTTATTTCCATGTCAGGTGCTCGTCTGAACCCCAATCTCTGGTCCCCCCTCGCAAATCTTTCACGAAAAACACCCATCTAGCTGAATCCACTGTGAAAAATTTCCCCCACTCTATATCTGTGCCTAAATCAAAACGCGGATTCAATGAACAAAGCTTCTTTCTTAGAACTGCACGCCTGTGGAACTCTGTTCCGTCTGCCTGCTTCCCACCGGACTATAACTTGGATGTCTTAAAGTCCAACGTTAACAAATTCCTAATGAATCGCCCCATTAGGTAGACACATCGTCAAATCTCCACACTAACGTAATGTACTTGCAATAAACCTTATCCCTGAGTGGCTTCTGGGCCTTGATAAGTGGTGACCACTGTGTAAAAAAAAAAAAGATAGAGAGAGAAAATTATTTTATACTCATCACCCTTTCGTCTTTGTTGTAAGACTTATCTGGATAAGGACATATAAATTGGTTTACATATAATTGATTAACATATAACTTGATTTGTCCGGTTTGTCACTCTATCTCGCCGGAATACTATTTCCATTATTCTCCTCATGTGTGTGTGTGTGTGTGTGTGTGTGTGTGTGTGTTTGCACCTGTCACGCAGCAGAGTTTTCATTAAAAAAACATACACTTTCAGTTGGAATTGTATATGCTAAAGTATTTTTTTTTCATTTGAATATATAAATAGAAATAGATAATTATATATATATATATATATATATATATATATATATATAATTATCTATGCATATATATCTATATAGTAAACAAAAACTGTACATCGAATATATTCGACTTTTCGTTTTGTTCTCTTTTTTTCTGCTTGCCGTCCATTTTGAAATCATACATATAGTACAATCTATGATGGTGCGAGAGTGTACTTAGAATTGCAAAGAATAATTTCTTTCATTTTTATATATTAAATATTATATATATATATATATATATATATATATATATATATATATATATATATATATATATATATATATATATATATATATATATATATATATATATATATATATCTTTATTCGATTGGCAAAATTTTAGAATAATTATAAAGAAGTGAACCCTCGCGTAAATTCAATCAACTAAAATAAGATGGAAAACGGGGTGAGGAAAAGGGGGAAAAATGGGACACATGTACAATTAAATAAAGTAAATAAGTCGATTAAAAACAAGATCGTTAAAATACACCCGAACGAAAATGTACTTGACTTGATTTGTCCGGTTTGTCACTCTATCTCGCCGGAATACTTTTTAGTCTGAACGAAAAGCGCTCCGGGTGTATTTTAACGATCTTGCTTTTAATCGACTTATTTATTTTATTTAATTGTACATGTGTTACATATAACTTGCCACATTTTTTATCCTTTTCCTCACCCCGTTTTCAATCTTATTTTAGTTGATTGAATTTACGCGATGGTTCACTTCTTTATAATATATATATATATATATATATATATATATATATATATATATATATATATATATATATATATATATATATATATATATATATGAACCACGTTTTTGTTTTCCTTCTGTATAATTATCAGCTTTATAAAAGGGGGATAACTCCAAAAAAGAATTATTGAGTTACTTCTCTTGAATTATAAGTACAGCTGCTTTCACTACATTTTAAGTTAGGAATTTTTCACCGTTACCCCAGTCAGATTTATAATAGAATTTTCAGATATGGAGTTTTTGCCCGTTTTACCCCAGTCAGACTTATAATAGAATATCTAACTGAGACATATATTTAATCTGACGAGTTTTCATCTTTTCACTTCGCAAGAAAATATTTTTTTTTGCCATTTTACTGTTTATTTTGTTTTTGTGATATTTGTTATATACATCGGAGATTTACTACTACTACTACTACTACTACTACTAATGTTACAGCTACCACCGCTACTACTACTATTAATATTCTTATTATTATTTTAATCATAAAAATAATAGTAATTACACGCGCCTTCTCGTTTTTACGTATGTTAGGCACTTCCCAACTTCACCACAGAATTACCCTCCCCCATATGTAACTTTATTATAAGTTAATATTATCAACATAACCTTTGTACCATTTAAAAAAGGACGAGCAAAATAAACTAGGAATAATTTTTAAAAAATCTTTTCATTGTACGAAAATTTTGAAATTGCGAGAGGAAATCTTGGTTACATGATTGACGCTTTGAAATACCGATCCCATTCCGAACGTGAAAACATACACGTGTTTAATAAATCTAGCAAAAATCAACTCCCATTTCGTGAAATTTCCGATTTTCTATTTATTAAACATAAGAGCTCAAATAAGTAAAAAAAAAAAAATTTAAGTTTAAATACACGTATGGAACAACTCCCTTGAAGTTGCAATTAAAAAATTGATATAAATTTAATATTATTATGTTTTCTTTTAAAAAGCGTTTTTTCTAATCAATTATCTATTATCAGTTGAATTGCCAAGAAAAAGACACTTCTAAAAAGTCAATTGTTTTTTTTTTTTAAGATTAAAACAATTCAAATCCATTATTTAAAAATATTCCGTTACAACATACATTTTTAATTAATTATGTTTAAATTTTTCTTTAAATATATAACTTATAACATAAACATGACTCTTTCCATCTACTTTATCGTCAGAAAAAAACGATTTCAAAATATTATTGCACAAATAATAAACATTTTATATACCACTCTCGTATATAGTTTGTCTCTTTTTAACAAATAAAAATATGGAAATCAACCAAATTAACAATTCCGTAAAACCGTATTTTATATATTTTTTACAAATAAAGTTTATAATATTATTAATCGTTAAACTGTGTAAATCTTAAATCCTGTAGTGAGGGTCAGAAGTTTAAGTTACATTAAATTTCCTCGCCCCAAAAAATATAATAAAAAAAGGAATTAAACGAAACAACACCTCCTTCTGATTTTAATGCACTGCATTTATCTTTTAACAAAAATCAATAAGGTGATTTTGCCGTTACTGAGAAAAAATTTTTTTCAACATGCGCGGGGAAAATTGAAATGAATAATCTTTCGTTTACTTGCGCGTGCGTGCGTGTGTGTGTGTGTGTGTGTGCGTGCGTGCGTGTGTGTGTGTGTGTGTGTGTGTGTGTGTGTGTGTGTGTGTGTGTGTGTGTGTGTGTGTGTGTGTGTGTGTGTGTGTGTGACTGCACAAATCTTCCCCCAGATTAAAAAAAAGATATATACTTCTTTTGTTTTCAATGTGTAACGTATTCCTTAAAACGTTTTGGTCAGTGTACTTTCCTGCTTGTTTTCGTTTTTGTAGTCGCGTCGGCGTTCTGTACAACAGTAGGTTCTGTAAGAAGTTGCTTCGGTGGTATAATGTCTTGAAAATCTTTGTCAAGTATGCCGG
This sequence comes from Euprymna scolopes, assembly GCF_053919585.1. NCBI lineage: Eukaryota > Metazoa > Mollusca > Cephalopoda > Sepiida > Sepiolidae > Euprymna > Euprymna scolopes. The sequence continues at coordinate 3,120,852 of NC_136513.1, forward strand.
TGTAAGTCGTTCCAACGCGATAGTTTGTCTTTCCCCGTTTTTTTTTTTTTTGAAACAGTGAAATATTTATCCTGCCTGCCCAGATCTGGGTATGGATCCGAATAATTTGGACAAAATGGCTTTTTCACAGAGTCGTACCTGACAAATACATGTTTGGTAGTGTAAAGATCTTTTAGGATATGGGATTGTCTGTCTGTCCTCCTGGTGAGTGTGAAGTTTAGACGAGACATGTTGTCTTTCAACTTTGTTACGAACGTGAGATCTCCGTGTGTTGATGAAAATATTGACCCAGTAGTGTCAAAGTGGAACTGAAAACTACCTCCGCCGGTGTGCATTGTAAGTCTTCTTTTACAGAATTTCTTGACATTAATAGTATCAGAGGTATATTGTCTGCCCAGTCTGTACTGGTCCGACTCATTGCCAGGAAGGTTTTTAACTGCCTGCGAAAATGTTCAACCAAGCCATTCGAGGACGGATGATATGCCGTAGTCTTGATGTGGTTCGTTCCCAGTAATTGATTGAATTCCGCAAAGAGTGTCGATTGGAACTGCGAACATCTGTCTGTCGTGACGACTGTGGGTATTCCGAAAATGGCTATCCAGTTCTGAAGTATGGCTCTGGCTATTATTGAAGCTGAAGTATCCTTAACGGCTATGGCGGTAGGCCATCTGCTGAATCTATCGACAATAGTCAGGATGTGGGTGTGCCCCTTTAAAGTGGGTAACGGTCCTACCAAATCGATGTGGATGCTGGTGAATCTAGCATCGAGTGTGCTAAAGGAACCCAGTGGTGATTTCGTGTGTCTGTGAATTTTGTGCTTTTGACAAGGTATGCACGTCTAAGTCAAATTTCGAATATATGTTTTCATATTCGGCCACTCGAAACATTGCGTAATTAGCTTTAGAGTAGCTCTTTTTCCTGGGTGAGATAAAAACGACAAAACGAGAAAAGAGAAATGGGAAGAGAAACAATTCCACGGAAGATTCATGAGAATAACAAAAGATGAGACTAACAAAAACACCTGGACATGGATGCGAAAAGGACATATAGACCGAGAAACTGAATCTCTAATAACTGCAGCACAAGATAACTCGATAAGAACCAACCATATCAAAGCAAGGATCAATAAAACACAAGAAAACAGCAAATGCAGACTATGCGGACAAATAGACGAAACGATAAACAATATAGTAAGTGAATGCAGCAAACTGGCCCAAAAAGCATACAAAAACAGGCATGACCAAGTGGGGAGGGCGGTGCACCGGGAATTGTGCAAACGACAGCATTTTGAGCGTACAGACAAATGGCACAAGCATAAACCCGCAACAGCAATCGAAAACGAGAACCACAAAATCCTATGGGACATGGACATACAGACGGACAACCCCATCCAAGCAAGAAGACCAGATGTCGTAATAATTAACAAGAAAGAAAAATCCTGTCAAATCATGACTTTGCTGTCCCAGCTGACCATAGGGTGAGTATGAAAGAAAAGGAGAAACGAAGCAAATACACAGAGCTAGCCAGAGAGTGAAAAGGGATTTGGATGATGAAGAAAATCAAAATAGTACCGATAATAGTAAGAGCACTAGGAACAATTCCGAAAAACTTCGAAAAAAGAATGTCAGAAATTGGAATCAGAGGATTAACTGCAAAAGTACAACGACTAACGATAATGAAAACGACGGAAATATTAAAGAAAACCCTTGAATGCGGAGAATAAGACAAGAAGACAATACAACGAATAAGCGTTACAGGGAATGAAGAACACCGAAGCTGCATATCTACAAGTTCTACACCCCCCATCATGCATCCCCACATTGTTTCATCACCGCTCCTCCCGCCCCCCAAAAAGTGATACCAACGAGACGAGAAGGGTCAAGAAAAGACCAAGGAGCGAGCCCTAGCCAAACCTCGGCTGGACAAGCGCAAAGAGAACTGAGACCTTGGGGAGGCTGTGCCACTCAAATTCCAGTATAAATCAATGTCCACTGCCAGCGAGAAATCAATGGTAAGCGGCTGTTGCGATGATGCAAATTCGTTTGCAAATACTATCGAAGGAGGTAGACAGAGCTGGACGTCTGGGGAGACTTGTTGTCACTCAACTCCCAGAGAACACCACAGGTTTCCAATTAGATCGTTTGTTGATTGTGTGAAAGCTCCATGTGAGCCAATAATAATAATCTGTAAAGGGTAAAAGAGGGTAGATATAACAAGAAAAGTAAGGAGGCTGGGGGTGTTGGAAGTCTTATTACTATCGAAATCTCAGTGAAGTCCGATGGTTTCTGACAACAAGTAATTAATACAAGCGGCTGTTGCGATAACGTAAATTCATTTAAGCGTACAAGAAATCTGGGGAGACTTGCTTTCACATAGACTCCTGGAAGCACAATTTGTTATTCTGAGTAAGAAATTTCTGATAATGAACTGTGTGAGAACTCCTAGTGGGTACTTAATATAATTAATTATAATAAGAAGTAGAAAAAGAAGAATCCTAAGAATAAGAATACTAAGAAGCAGAATACTAAGAAGAATATTAAGAATACTAAGAAGAATACTAACAATGCTAAGAAGAATACTAAGAAGGAGAAGAAAAAGAAGAAGAAGAAGAAGAAGAAAAAGAAGAAGAAGAAGAAAAAGAAGAAGAAATATAAATAAAAGGAAAGTTTGGGATTATACAATCATTGATAATTATATAAACAGCCGAAATATTAAGAAACATCTTTGAATGCGAAAACCAACCAACATAATCAACGAGCATAAATCTAGACAATTTTAAATGAAAGAGCTAAACTATATATATATATACATATAATTTAGTTTACCTATATATATATATATATATATATATATATATATATATATATATATATATACTAGCAAAAGTACCCGTCGTTGACTGGGTTCAAAAACAGCCTACATAAAATGGACTCTGATTTATGAAAGTATGATAGCTTATGAAAAGGAAGGGTTGTAAAAAGATAGCTTCGAATTTGGGGGTATCAAAACCGAAGCAAAATATGATGAAAGTAAAAATAAAATAGATACCCCCATAATTTATTATACCATACCTGTTCACACTGAAACACTTATCACAATATTCTGTGGATCTATGTTAAAAAAAAAAACTTGTTTAACTTCGTGACATATTTCCATTCTATGGAAGGCAGGTGCGAACAAACACCCCATAATCTTATTATACCATATTTCTTCAAACTGAAACATAATTATCAAAGTATACTTACGCAGATAGATATGAAAAGTCTTTATTAAAGTTTGTGCTTATTTCCATTCTATGGAGGACAGGCGCGAACTCAGACCCCACAATTTTAGTATACCATCCCTATTTAAGTTAAAACATACTTATCAAAGTATTATTATGTACATCTATATCAAAAACACTTGTAAACGTTTTTTTATTTTTTTTATTTTTTATTTCCATACTTTGTGGACCAGGCGCATACGCAGACCCCACAATTTTAATGAATCATCATTATGATCAAACATACCCATTCCTGTGTCTCAATACACCTTCTATCATTATATGTGATCAGTTTTCTATAATAATAAACCATATAGGACTTTATTCGTGGCCAGACACACACACAGACGTTCAACTTCATATTATAGATACTATCATCCACATACAGTACTGTTTCGTTGTATCACAACTCATCAATGACGCTAGACATACACCTTTTCCCAGCCGTGGATCGAACCTACAACTATCAGACCAAGAATCAGTGCCCGAAAATATTTCTGAAATGCCTATTAAATTAGCATTTGCCCGTCGCACAGTGCTCAAACTGTTAATTTATTTACGAACAAACAGTGGCCTTCACTTAATCGCTTCTGGTGAAAATATATTTACAAAGTGCTCAATCCAAAGAGGGGGGGGGTTATTAGGCATCCACATACAGTAATGTTTCGTTGTATCACAACTCATCGGTGCGGCTAGACATACACCTTTTCTCAGCCGTGGATCGAACCTACAACCATCGCGTCAACAGTTGACAGCTCTAACCATCGGACGTGTCTGCATGTGTGTCTGTCTGCCTGTGTACTACCAAATAACTCTGTCAATTCTTGATCTACAGACTCGAAATTTAACATATGAGGTATTGAGATATGGGAAAATCTTTTTAATTGGCTGCTGGCCAGAAATTTTGCTGTTCAAGGGTCAAAGTTCAACGATTTGACCTTTGAGAACTGTAGCAAACTCCCCCGCCAATTTTACTTATAAACACTTGAAATTTTACATATAGGTTACTTGGACATGGATCTAACTTTATAATTTTATTCGAACCCAAAACAATAAATGCTAAGGGGTCCAAATTTGGATTAAAGTTTTTTTTTTTAAATTGACCTCTGTGGTCTCTATGAAATTACTAAGTCAATTTTTGGTCTAAACATTTGAAATTTTATATAACGTGTATTCAGACATAGGGGAAGCTTTTTAGTCGGTTTCTGGCCGATAGGTTGACCGCCAGGTGTCAAAGTGCAAAAGCTATGGCCTTTGCGATCTCTATCAAACTATTAAGTTAATTTTGTGTCTAAACATTTGAAATTTTACATAAAGAGTACTCAGACATGCAGCAAGCTTTTTAATCGGTTTTAGGCGAAAGTTTCGCTGCCAAGAGGTCAAACATTTTAATTTGGTTTGAGTCCAAAACAATAAATGTTAAGGGGGTCAAAATTGGGGTCAAAGTTTTAAAGATTTTTCTTCTGCAGTCTCTACTAACTTTTCTCTAGAGTAGTTAAGGAAGTCTATTATATGGAAAGGTATTACCGTATATATGCACAGTTTTTATTATATACATATGCACATAAAGTTCTGAGCAGTGGATAAGGCTAGGGCAAAGCCGAGCTGAACTGCTATATATATATATATATATATATATATATATATATATATATATATATATATATATATATATATTTCAGTTCAGCCCGTCTTTGCTCGGGCCCTATGTACTGTTCAACAATATATGAGCTAAAAGGTAAGTCAAGCTTGACAGAAAACTACCTGGCATCGGCCACTGAAAAAATGTAATGACGAATGGAATCATGGTAGCTCATTGCCATTCAAACTGCACCGAAAATCATCTACTGTTTTTTTATCGAGATATTAATGGTAAATGACTGCTACGAGATGTTTAAGATAAGTTATCAAAAAGAAGTGGAGACTTGTTATTAGCAGTGGGCAACTTCTGATTCTGATCAATGTGAGAAGCTTTAGTTAGGAAATTCTCTCTCTCTCTCTCTCTCTCTCTCTCTCTCTCTCTCTCTCTCTCTCTCTCTCTCTCTCTCTCTCTCTCTCTCTCTCTCTCTCTTGTGTACGCATCCAACGACAAAAGGTCTGTGAAACTGCCAATTTCAGTGCCTTGAAAAAAGTTCTTAGGAAAAATTATGACTTGAAAACAAGATGTGATCAGGTAAATATTAAATAAATATTACTTGTTGTCGAAAAAACTTTAATTAAAACACCGCTTGTTTAATATGACGGCATATTTTTGTATGAAAACTATTTCTTAATGTCAGTGAAATTGTTTTTCTTTACTTACCTTTTTAACAACTCTTGCTTGTTTTTATTCTCGTCATGAAAACAAATACACTGTACACCACCACGCAAGGCCCCCTCCCAAAATAAACTGCCTTTTTTATTTTCTTTCTGTAAGACTTAAGCAGTTGTTTTGTTCACTCGAACGAAATAAGCGAAATTCTTAAAACCACTAGAACCCAAACTCGAGTAGTTACCCCTTGTTTACACTGTCTCTCATTCTCTCTGCTTTTTTCATTTTTTTCTCTCGTGCACGCATCCCACTACAAAGGATCTGTTAAACTGCCAATTTTCACACCTTAAAGAAAGTTCTTTGGAAACATCATGCCTTGGAAACAAAATATTATAAGGTAAATATTGAATAATAATATTACTTGTTATCGGAAGAACGTTAGTTTCAATGCCGTTGTTTAAAGTAGCTGTTTTTTGTTTTTTTGTTTTTTTTTTGTTTGTTTTCTTTTGCAGATTCTTGGAAGGAAAATAATTCCTTGATGTCAGTGAAATTCACGCTGGTTTTATGTTTCTCCTGTTTTCTACTAATTATTTATTGTTAAAGTTATTTGTTTCATGCATTTTAATACTACTTTTTTATTTTTCTAATAATATCTACATTTTTTCTGTTTATAAGAACATGATACTCATAACTCTTGTTCTCGAGTGGCCCCTGGGCCTTGATAAGCGGTGACTTCCATGTAAAAAAAAAAACTGCTCATAATCACTTTATGTTTTCTCTTAACGAATCTTAGTAATCGCTTAGCCGTACAGCTTATACTTTTTACTTTGCCACTCGCTTTTTTATGGAACATGTTTTAGTAATTTTATCTTAAGAGAATATAAACGGGAAGAAGAAAAAGAGGATAAATAAAATAAATAAAATAATAATTACAAAGAGGGAAAAGGACAATACTACCCATTCTCCTCAGTACCACACCTATACGCGCCCGTGTAAGGGAGACTTATTTTCGTGCCCCCATTTCTTACAGTGTATAGATTTCGACTTACACTAAGTACATTACTTTTCTTTTTTGCCCTCGTCTTTTTACCCTCCCTTCATGTTTTTTATATACGTGTGATAGAGCACAATGCTTCTCGTTTAGGAAACAGGTCAACAATATCCAAGTGACAGCACCGCAGGTAAAACAACTCTGGGCTTAGGGTTGTCACAAGCACCACAACATGAAAAATGCAATTCACAAATAACACGCAACGTGAGACCCAGAAGAAAGATCTAGGTGTTTTGAACGGCAGATATTCCCTCGGTGGTCAGCATGGGAGGCCCGGTCATCATCTTCTTCTTCAGAAACAATATCATCGACACCGAGCACGTAAGTTTAGTACCTCTTATTTTAGGTACTAAACAAGGTAGATAAACACAAAAGGACTAAAGTAGCCAACATCGACTCAAAAACCGAAGGAAGAAATAAACAAAAAAGAGAACTCTCGCTGGCTGACTACAAAGAAGACTGGGGAGGCGTATTTCCACCCAAATTACAGTGATGACCAATGGTAGCCGCCTACGAGAAATCAATGATAAGCGGCTGTTGCGATAACGCAAATTATTTTGCAAAGGTTATCAAAAGAGGTGAAGATTACTGGAATTCTAAGGAGACGTGTTGTAACTGAGACTCTATGGAACATCACAAGTTGTTTTTAAAGACCAATCTTTGAGGATTGCTTGTGTGAGTACTCCTAGTGAGTACATAGTAGTAATAATAATAATAAAAAGAAGAAGAAGAAGAAGAAGAAGAAGAAAAAGAAGAAGAAAAAGCTGAAAAGAAGAGAATAAAGAAGAACAACAAAGCATAAACAAAAACTCCACTATTACATAAGTCACTTCGTGTATGTGTGTATCTGAGAGTTCCTTCTCTATAGATTCCGAAATGGCTAAGCTTATCTTTTGAAAATTTTACACAAAGCTAATTTATATGCCTGGCAGTGTTCTTAGAGGTGTTTTGTACAGAAATTCATCCGATAAGAATCACAAACCGAAAAATTCAAGTCTTAAAAGTAGGCTTTTTTCTCTTGTAGATAGAAAACTATAATTTGACATTACAGCGGCTAAGTGAAATAATAAATCTCAGCAAATAATTTATTCTGCAAAAAAACAAACAAAAAAAAACAGAAGCACTATCATCCGGAAATGTAGCTCAGTGGTAGACCATTCGACTACAGTTCAAATGACCTGTGTTCAAGCCTTGATGTACCTTATTTTATTTTAATGTTTTCTTATTAATGAGTTCAACTTACGATGAAGGACTGAGTAACGTTTAAAATCGCTGTAGATCATTTCTTCGTTTGTATATTTTATAACGAAACATTAATCAAATATTAATTTAAATTGAATCAAAAATTTACCTTGGATTTATTTTATGTAATGTATATTCTGTTGTACTTTTTAAAAATCATTGAACATTTTATATCTATATCATTAATTGCTAGATGAAAGATAATGTTTTTAAAGTGCACCAAAATGTACATTACATAAAATAAATCCAAGGTAATTTTTGATTCAATTTAAATTACATTTTTATACCTTACTTTGTAAAATGTATAAAAGTGCACTTTAAAGATAAATAAATTTCATATTAATCTTGTACCTTGTATTTTTAAAACATTTTGTTTAACAATTTTCATGCCTTGGATGAATTGCTTTTCTAACTTGTATCTTATCTTCTTAAGATCATATTTCAAAACTCTCCTTCTCTCTATTTCAGTTTGTATTTCTCCTCATACCACAATTCATTTTTGCAACCCCCTCTTTGCGTTATTACAGGTCTAAATATTCTCTCCGTTTCAGCTTGTATTTCTCTTCACACTACAACTCATTTTTGCAACTCCCTCTTTGTAATACAGGTCTGAATAATGACAAAATTTGATTTTTTTTAACAAAACCTTTAAAATAACTTCTTTAGATTAAATTTTTAAAAACTTCTTTCAGAATAGAAAATCTTAAAAATTTTATAAGGAACATATTTCATATAGGTTTCATTAAAAAATATTCAGTACATAACGAGAAAAATAGAGATGAAAATTTCAAAAGGAGTGTATAACTGTTTACGGTCAATAGTAGTCCTCGCCAGCGAAAGTCTTTGTTATTGTTATTCTATTATTATTACTATTATTATTATTATTATTATTATTATTATTATTATTATTATTATTATTTAAAACATTTTGTGCCCTGCTCTTTCGCGCGAGGACTAAGACACACACACGCACGCACACACGCACGCACACACACACACACACACACACACACACACACATATATATATATATATATATATATATATATATATATATATAAATTACATTAATCTCCTCTAAATTCTATCTCCAGCATAGGTTGATACGACACAAGAAATCCATGAAGTTTAAAATAAGGTTAAAATATCAAGAATGGCGAGCACTATCTTGACCTTCGCTAGAAGTCCACATGGGTTACTGAAATTTTGAGGAGGTATATTACTACTTAAATCGAGACAAAACTTAGTATTGCTGCTCGTAAGAAATTAATGGTAAACGACTGCCGCTATAACACAGTGCTTTGCAATAGTTATGGAAAGGAGCGGGAACTACTAGACTTCTGAAGAGGCTTAATAGACATTGATTTCTTGTCCACATCTCCAGTTTTTGCGAGTTAAGTAAGGATCTGTGTGAGAACTATCGATAACAACCAGAATAATTGCGAAACTTTCTCTCTCGTAAGAGAACGCTAGTTTGTACCAGATCATTCTCCCAGTAATATATTTATACAATTTTATTTTATCACACCGTCTGCTATTCTGAAAGAATGTGACAGCAAAAATGACATTCTTTCCAAGCAACAATTGCATTCAAAAATTGCCTGACCATGTCCATCGGCATTCCTGGTAGGGGATCTTCATACAAGTGATGAATTTGCCTCATCCGAAAACCGGGTGGCAAACCGTGTGGCAAGGTCGGGAGGGGAAACCTCATAGGTAATACCCAAGCGGCACACCTCAGTCCGGTAGATGCTGGACTTGTATCTGGCCTTGCACCTGTTGTGCTGATTGTCAAGTACGGATTCTTGACTGATAATTTCTGCCCAGTCTTCAAGCTGCCAAAGCAGCGAGGAAACTCATCCCCAATCTTATGTATATAATAGTTTATGAATTTTAGAATCAAATCCAAGTAGAAAAAAATAGAAGTGCTGCTTGTGTTCCAATGAGTCGCAGGTATGATTAGTATTGATATAAATTTAAGTTAAGGAATTTATTTTGATAAATTAAAATAGAAAAATATGTATTCTATAATTACTTGAACACGTGTTAACTAAGAAACAGACAAGTTCTACACAAACGCAACGGGGATACCAAACCAGTACTCTTGTAAGCTAAGCTGTTACTTCACCTGTTCATATATCTCTTTTTTTCTATTTTTTTCCGCGGTGTACCTAGCGTTGTTAATTCAAATAATAAAGAGTGAGATATAAACAACAAAAGGCGGTCCGAGCTAACAAAATATCTAAGTGTGACACAGATAAGTAAGGAAGTACTAAAATACGTATTAATGTTAATGAATGAGAAGAAAATCATTGTTAAGATTTTAATTGTTGTTTCGGCAACTGTGAGGTACAAATTACTAACCTTTCAACATACTCATACGGAAGAATTTGTGACATAAGTTAGCGTCATTTTATAATAATTACTTCCAATGGATTATGTCATTAAATAGCATTGACTGAAGCATGTGCAGTTTGCAGCTGCCGTCGCAGCTGTGAGCTGTTGTTTTTGTGAAATGATTTTACAAGTATTTCATGGAATGTGCTCCGATGTACGCATTGAAATTTGACCCACTGAATGAATATATCTTCGTCCCAATCACTTAGCGGTGAAATCCAAACTGTTTGCTCTAAAAGTACCTTATATCGGCAGAATTCCTGCCCTAATAACTTTTATGCGTTCACTGTTTCCTTTTAGAATAACTAGCATGCCAACCGTTGATCTGATTGTAGATATAGCTCTATTATACAGACTCCTTCTTAATTTTATATTTAGTTTTCACCGTACAGATATATATATATATATATATATATATATATATATATATATATATATATATATATATATATATATATATAAGCCAAGTACGTCCCAGGATGGAATACTGTTGCCATATCTGGGCAGGAGCTGCAAAATAGCCTATCCTGCCTTGACAGAGTACAAAATAGACTTCATGGCTTAGTGGGGGATGTCCTTTTCTCTACCCTGCAACCTCTCTCCCACAGAAGAGACGTTGCGAACCTATCCTTGTTTTATCATTATTTCCATGGCAGGTGCTCGCCTGAACTCCAATCTCTGGTCCCCCCTCGCCATCTTTCACGAAAAACACCCGTCTAGCCGAATCCACTGTGAAAAATTTCCCCCACTCTTTATCTGTGCCTAAATCAAAACGTGGATTCCATGAACAAAGCTTCTTTCTTAGAACTGCACGCCTGTGGAACTCTGTTCCGTCTGCCTGCTTCCCACCGGACTACAACTTGGATGTGTTCAAGTCCAATGTTAAAAAATTCCTAATGAATCGCCCCCTTAAGTAAACACTTCATCAAATCGCCACACTAACGTAATGTACTTGCAATAACCCTTATCCCTGAGTGGCTTCCGGGCCTTGATAAGTGGTGATCACTGTGTAATATATATATATATATATATATATATATATATATATATATATATATATATAAGCAGAACGTCTGTGTGTGTGTGTATTTGGTCACGAATAGGCTCCTATATGGTTGACTATGATAGAAAACTGACCACATATAATGATAGAAGATGTATCGAGACACTGTATGTGGATGACTAATAAGTTGCTCCCTCTTTGGATTGAGCACTTTGTAAATATATTTTCACCCGACGCGTATTAAAGCGATTAAGCGAAGCCCACGGTTTGTTCGTAAACAAGTTGACAGTTTAAGCACTGTGCGACGGGCAAATGCTAATTTAATAGGAGAAATATTTTCGGGCACTGATTCTTGGTCTGATAGTTGTAGATTCGATCCACGGCTGGGAAAAGGTATATGCCTAGCGTAATTGATGAGTTGTGATACAACGAAACAGTACGGTATGTAGATGATAATATCTATAATATAAAGCTGAACGTCTGCGTGTGTGTGTCTGGTCACGAATAAACTCCTACATGGTTGATTATTATAGAAAACTGATCAAATATAATGATAGAATATTATCGAGACACAGGAGTGAGATATCTTTTTCTTTTCGATTTTTTAAATTTTAATATCGAAGCAGGGTCGTTTAAGCCATTTTTCACATGTTTTTTTTAAGGGGGTATCTTTCAGATTTTTTAACGTTCGTTTTTCTGTTCCACGTTTTCTTTTTCTGTTTTTTTTTCCCCATTTTTACATTTAACATCGTTCGTTTGCCTTATGTTAGTTTTTTTTTTTTTGCTTCGCTTATTCTTATGTTTTGATTAAACGCCCCCCCCCCGAGCACGCACATCGGGCAACACCGGGTACACCCCTGGGCTATTTAAGCCATTTTTCACGTGTTTTTTTTTTTGGGGGGGGGGGTATTTTTCAGATTTTTTAAAGAAGTTTTAACGTTGTTTTTTTCTGTTTTCTTTTTCGCTTTTTTTTTTTTTGTTTTTCCCATTTTTACATTTAACATCATTCGTTTGCCTTCGGATTAGGGTTTGTGTTTTTTTCGATTTTTTAAAGTTTTAAAATATTTACTTCGCTTATTCTTATGTTTGATTACCCCCCCCTCCGAGGACACAAACCTCGAAACATCCGGGAAACGCCGGTTACCCCCAACATTAGTACTTCATAAATCAGTCCATTATCTGTAAGCTGTTTTTGAACCTAGTCAACGACGGGTACTTTAGCTAATATATATATATATATATATATATATATATATATATATATATATATATATATATATATATATATAAGAAAAATAGAACACAACAAAAATCCCATTCATTCTTACCTGGTGCTTATTTACCGTTAAGAATAGCGGAGTATTCTGTAGAATTTAATTGCCATATATTTTCAAAAAGTACTAACTGAATTCACGCACTTATTAAGTAATATTAAAGTAAATACGTAAACATAATACCTAAAATATTATCTCTTCTCATGTAGATATATAAAATAATTATAATCAGCAATTCAAATAGTATTGCACTATCAGAATAAATTATCTGCCTAAGAAAATATGGTAAAAATAACGTGGTTTATATTTAGCTAGAATAAATAATAAAATTCCTTGCACCTAAAATAAAGTCAAATATTTTGGGACCAAGTAGTTTTCTGAATTAATCTCTGGATTATTTATTAAATAAAGATTAAAAGTAAAATAGAACAGCGTGAACAATAAACTTTGGCCTCTTAAAATAAAAATGACTAAATTACATGCAAAACAGCATATTGAAGCTGCCTTTGTCTTCAATTTATCCCAAGTTTTCTTGTAACACAGGACCATGAAATATGAAATAATTATGTAGGCACTTTATCTTTCTTCAGATTTGTACATTATGTTACATTAATCTACAAATATAGCTTATTTAGGTTAACTTTAAAAATCAAATTATTTACAACACTCGATTTTTTTTTAATTTAGGTCCGTTCGATGAACCCTAGTGTTATTCAAAACGTCCTTAATATCTCTTTCGCGCGGGTGTTTAAACTTGAACTCAATATTTGTAGTGGGGTCGGAAAGGGTGATAGTAGGAACACGACGACTTGGTGAGAATAAGAAACTTTATATCAAGCGAGGGTTAGTGGTACAGAAAATGTTAGTAAGTCCGTGGGGAGTCGTCTCTGTACGGTATTCGGGATAGCTCTCATTGCGCGGTGTAGGCTTGCTGGCTACATGCCTAATGGACGTCCATCTTAGCGGTTATAAAGATGCGTATGTCACCACAACACCCCCTCCCAAGCGTTTTATTCAGGAGGGGGGACGTTAATATTTCTTCCTTTTTGGATTGGTGATAAGGGGTTCAGTAACCTTTCTCTTCCTTGTCGATCGGCGCTGTTCTAAGTTTACTTGGGGAGGCTCGATATCTAACATATACAACATATCGCTAGCTTCTTCCTCGATTGAGGTGTGTCTTTTCCATTGTCACGACGACGTCTAATTTTATTTAGGTGTGTCTTGTGAGTGGTGGTAGGGCCTAGAACGATGAAGGTTGTGTTTCAAATTCTTTTGTCAATTGTTTCCTGTTCCCAAAACGATGTATTGTATGCTTTTTTTTTCTCCTGGTTTATACTTTTTCGTGGGAACCGTAGTGGTCCTACCCGAATTTGCTTGTTTGGCAGTAGTTTTTCGAAGACTGGTCGTATTTTTTACGCAATGATGGTCTCTGCAGGAGACATTGCTTCAGGGGTATTCGGGTTCGGTGTGATCCTGAAAACCTGTAAGAACTGTTGTAAGGCCTTATCTGAAGGTGTTTTAGACGTATTCTTTAATGTTCTTTTCAAACGAAACTACGAAACGTTCTGCTTCTCCATTAGATATTGGATGATCTGGAGGGATAGTGATGTGTTTTATTTGAAAACTGTTGCAGAACTCTTTAAAACCAGTTGATGTGTACTGTATCCCGTTGTCACTGCTTAAGCAATCGACAACGCACAATCGGACAAACAGTTCCTGGAGGAAAGAGATTGTGACACCTGTGGTAGGTCTCTTGCACCTGCGTACTTCTGGCCATTTCGAATATCTATCTACTAGAATAAAGTAGTAGACATCCTCCACTTGTCCTGCGAAATCCACATATATTCTCGACCAAGGTTGGTTCATCTTTGGTCATGGTTTGTCGGTGATTGGTGGTACTTTAGCTGCTAGAATACAACCCTTGCAAGAATCCACCAAATTTGAGAGGTCTAAAACCATATTTGGCCAGTATATATATAACTCCGGATAAGGCTTTTCATCCTATACTTTTTGGATGACCTGTGTGAAAACCTCTTAGTATTCGTTTCTGTAAAGTCTTGGGCATAACCACTCTTTCACTATATAATAGTACATTGTCGCACAAAGAGAAAATGTCCGCTATCTGTCCATGTTTGTCCATGATCTTCTGTTTTGTGGACCAAATGAATTCGTCTTCTTGGGATTCGCATTTTATTTTATGTAGGGTAACTTGTATTTCGTTAATCACGTTAAGCATCAGATACTTGGTCTTGCTGTCGTTTTTTTAAAGAAGAGATCACAGTATCTTCTAGTGGTTCGCTTTGTCTTGGAATTAACTTCGATAATCCGTCAGCAAGACCACTTTTTTGTGAGGAAAGGTATTCTAACTTAGTTTAGTACAGTAAGGTCGTACCCTATCTCAGCAATCTGTTTGCTGTAGGCACAGATAGTGCTTTCTTCGATCCGAAGATAGTTAGGAGCGGTCAATGGTCAATTTGCAAATTAAAAAAATTTTCGTTACTGCGAATATCATTACGAGGGCTTCTTTCTCGATCTGCGAGTAATATTTTTCCGAAGGTAATAAATTGTGTGAAGCATGTTTCTTGCTTCCATCCAGCATTCTGTGTAATATGCGATCTTGCGTCGCTAGCAACTATGATATCTAATTCTGGATTGTAATGTGTAATAGATAGGGCGGGCATCAGTGCAGTTTTAATTTTGTTGAATACATCCTGGCATTCAGATGTCGATTGCCAAGTACTGTCTTTCTTCAAAAGTTTGTTAAGTGGGTCCCGAAAATTATGCATGTTGGGAATCAATGACTTGTAATAGTTGGCCAGTCCTAGAAAGCTTTGTGGTTAAGTGACGTTCCTGGGAGATGGCATGTTCTTTATTGCAGTTGTCCTGTCAGGAACTGGCCTCCTTCCCTCTTTGTTAATTATGTATCCTGGGTATTTAATTTCTGGACTTTGAAACCGAAATCCTGTATCCGTGAAAATACTTGTTGTGTGTGCTCTCTATGTTGTTCCTTGGATTTGCTGATGATAATTATTTCGTCCAAGTATGCAGTTGCGAAATCGAGTCCGTCTAGCATAGTATCCATACTTTCTTTAAAAATCGCCGGAGCGACCTTGACCCCAAATGCTTGTCTCTCAAAATTGTATAAAACCTCTGTGGGTTTTTATGCAAAGTAGTTTTGAGCTATTTTCCTCTACCAGAACCTGAAGATAAGCCTCACTGAGATTGATCTTAGAGAAGATCTTACCTCCGTTCAGTTTCGCGAAAATCCTCGGGACTAAGCAGTGGGTATTGGTAGTCTTTAAAGGCATTTAGCCCAGTAGAAAAATCAATCAAATTTCTTTGGATTTCTTTTTGACGTACATGACAGGAGCTGCCCATTGGCTGAATT
Source organism: Euprymna scolopes (assembly GCF_053919585.1). Taxonomy (NCBI): domain Eukaryota; kingdom Metazoa; phylum Mollusca; class Cephalopoda; order Sepiida; family Sepiolidae; genus Euprymna; species Euprymna scolopes. Next base: position 3,136,720 of record NC_136513.1, read on the forward strand.
CCACTTTAGATAAGATGCCGGTCTTGACTAGTCCCTCAAGTTTCTAATTGATTTTCTTTAGCGAGGCGAATGGTACGTTCCTTTTATTCCTAAAAAACTGGTTCTGCATCGGGTTTAAGTTCAAATTTGGCCGCTATCTTCCAAACATTTACCCAGGCCCGCTGTAAAAATTTCAGGAAAAAGCTTTTTTAGATCAGCTTTAAGTTTTTGTTTTTCTGTAGAAAACTATTCTACTTTTTGGCAAAAAGTGTTGATTGGTACATCACAGAGATTAAATTCCTGAAACCAGTCGGTCCCAAATAAATTTTCTGTATTCTTGAGCACAAATAATTTCAATTTTTTTCTCATACTATTAAAAGTGACATTTGTAATTAGTTCTTCAAAATGTATTTTTTCTCTATTTACCGTTTTTGATGACTTGCCAGTTTTATGCATAGTAACCTATTTAAATTTATCCACGTCTGTAAATTTATTATCGATAAGTCCGACCCTGAGTTTAATAGCAATCTAACTTATGTGTCTAAAATTCTAACTAAGACGAATTTTCGACTGTTATTATCGTCTTTCTTATTCATTCTCGTCTGTTGAACCCGAATTTTGCATTTCCTCTAACGTTTGCAGTGTGAGCTTTTGTGTCCTAGTTCTTTGCAATCAAAACATTTTTAGGTTCGAAAGAGGCAATCTTTTGACCAATGCAAGTTTCCGCAGCGAGAACAAGTAGTTGAAGGCTTCTGGTTACCTTGTCGTTCGTGCTTGCGTGGAAGATAGCGTCCAGTTCCCGTTTTGTTTTTTGGAGAGTACCCCTTAGTTCTTCGCTCTATGTTCTTTATGTGCGCATTGCCAGCGTCTTAGATGTTCTTTAAGTCCTCCTTGATACTAATGATCCTTTGGCAATCTTCGGCCAGCTTTTTTACAGTTAAGTCTGGTTCGCTTCCCATTTTTTCAAAACTTTTCGACGGATCTCAGAGTAACTTGTCGAAATTAAACCCTGTGCGGATATGAGACACTTTAAATCATCGGCACTCAATTCTGACAATTTGAAATCGTCACAGAGTTTGTTGACAATCGAGGCGAAAGTCAAGTATTCCACATCGTTTTTTTTCGTTAGATTCAAGCATTCTCACCGTCTGTGGAACAGCAACGTCTTCGAGCTGAATAGTTGGGTTGGTCGTTTAACGGTATCCGTAAACATCAGATCTCTAGTCTTTTTTTTAGCAAGATATAGTCGACGAATTTGTCGTGTTCCGTAGCCACTAATTTGAAGAGTAGCAACTGGACTTTTCTTTTAGTCTGCCCAATTTTCACAGTCGATATTGTACAGATCTTCATACCGTCTTAAATACGTTTCAAACGTTCGATTTTCCTCAGGACAGTAGGTGTAATTATTTATTGTGCTTAGTACCGCATTCTGGGGAAACGCTATATCGTTCTCTGTAGATTGATTTCTATTATTTAAAACCTGGAGTAGTACTTCAGTTCTCTCTTTCTGTTCTGTTTTTAATGCAAAGAGTCTCTCATCAGCTCTCTTTTTTCATTTGGATCATTATTTCTTCTGCCTTCTGTAATCTATCGTCAGCTCTTCTGTGCTGGTCGATTTGAAATTCAATTAGACGTATTATCGTCTCTTCCACATCTTCCATTGTGTGTCCTTTTATTTCATTTTCTCGAAAGAAAAAAAATTCTATTCTTTTAAGGGAATTTGTAACTTAAACGAAAATCACAGCAAGGGAAAACTTTTATAATTTATGGACTAGTGTACCCTTCAGTAGCTGTAGCAGAAATGCAAAAATTTAGATTAATTTTGCATAAACTTATTTACTTGTTGACACGTGTTCCTTTTGTCTCAGATATGCCAATAGTTCGAAATAGAGAGGGATTTTTGGTTTACCGTAAAGAAAAAAATAGTACAATATACTATATACAATATACACCATACAACACACAGCATACAACATACAATATAAAACATACAATATAAAATATACAATATAAAACATACAATATACAAGTCGACTCGTGTTCAGCAAAGTTACGGTTTTACAAAAAGTAGTGTTCCAAGTTCCTGTTTTCAGTAATAGATATTGTTGCACGAGCAGTATATTTTCTCACTCCGCAGGCGAGCAAAAATTTATCCAACAACGAAAAGAGTCTTAATTGTAACAGTGCTTTAAAAAACTTTACAAGTAAAAGAAAAAAAGAAGGTACCATTTTCTTTAAGTGTGTGTGTGTGTGTGTGCGTGCCGTTGCAAAATTAAATGGGGAGAAGAAAATTTTTTTTTCAAATCAACAAAAAACAAAAAATGGTTTCCCCGCACGTAAAAAGAATATTTGCCTTTTTATAAGAACTGTCTATATTTCCTTTCTTCTCCTCGGTATAGTTCAAACGAACAAGTAGCCGGTCAATAATAACCACTTTGTAATAAAATAAGAATTCATTTAACAAAATTTCAGTAACAGAAGAAAAAAATCTTCCAACATAAAATCCATGTGTAATTTGCATAAACAATTGGGTCAACATATTCTACGGCAACTTAAAAAAATAACTCTTTCTCTTTTTTTTAGAAAAGCATGAAATAAGAAAATTTACTTACAATTTCTTTGAGTAGATAAATTTAAGTGTTATAGTTTTTTTTCTTTTTTTTTGCAATTTTCTGTCGTTAAACTTTTGTTGCTTTGCGTTGTAACTTAGAAAGTTTGCAATTGACCATTTCGTACGTTTTGAAAGTTGAAAGTTTTACGCGTGAGTTCGTTTAAAAAAACTTTTTTTTTTACATCCTTGTCGCCATTGTAGTGGATGTGGAAAGGATGAAAGTAGGAACACGGCGACTTGGTGAGAACTTTGAACATATCTGTTATTCTTAGGAGAGAGGAATTGTTTATGTCTTAGTATTATCTGCTATTTCGGGCAAAAAAACATTTTACCATCCTAGGACGTGAATTACACAAATTATGTTGAAATAATTTTAACTTCCCTAGGACAGCACGAATATTAAATAATTTTATCATTCCCAGGACGAATAATGTACAGCACATATATTAAATAATTTTCTTACCCTCTGACGGGTAATGTAAATATATGTCTTATACAATTTAACATACTATCGAAAGGTATCGTACAACATATATGTACTAAAATCTATACCCACCAACACCATCATAATTTTAAGAAAAATGAATTCACTATTAGATGATTAATCATTAGAATTTCCAACTGAATACATGAATACATTGTCGTAGTTAATGATTAGGTAACGCTTGCTCCAACAGAAAATTCGTTTTTA